>NW_021833468.1:7500-27500 GCF_006345805.1 Octopus sinensis | reverse complement strand
TTTCCTCCCGCATCTTGCAGCTCACCTGCGACGGACCAGCGTCCAGTCCAGGTGGGGAACCTATACGTGAAGAACCGGAAAACCGGCTCTATGAGGCAGGCGTGGTTTGAGAAGGAACAAACAATAGTACAGTTGTGTATATATATATGTATATTGTAATCTTATAATACTGAAACACGTGTTGTTCCTTCATATTTAATAAATATAAGTATTAACTAAAGTATGATATAATTAGTGAAATACCCAGCTGGAAATTTTGGTTATATCCTTTAAGTATTATTTCGTGATATGTGCAAACTGATACCATGAGTTTACTGTCAGATATACTCATTAGGTTATTTGGGTATTATCTGAAATAGAATACCCGCATATCGATTAATCCCCCAAAATTGAATACACACACACACACATATATATATATCAATAATAATAATAATATTAATCCTTTCAACTGGAGGCAAAAGGTGACGGCAGCAACTGGTGATTGTAAGATTTCATTGGTCTAAGCTCAATTTCTCCACAAAAAACAACCAGGAACAACAAACAATTACAAAAACTTTAGTAACAGTCTTCCACCCTGATTTTGAAACCGCAACTCCAAATCACTATACAAATATCAGTTGCCGACGTCACCTACCTCTAGACTAATGAAATTTTACAAACACCAGTTGGTGACGTCACCTAACTTTAGACCAATCGAAACCGAACTTCAGCAAATATAACGAAATGACTCAAGAGAATCAATCAACCAGAACGACTGATGACCGTTCCCCACAGGGAACAAGCCAGGTAGAACGGCAAACCTTGACCACCGGAAAAACAAGACGTCACCAGTTCCTTAACGAATCAAAAATCAGATCCGCTCAAGGAAAAAAAATATAAATATACCTGATTCCAAAACACTGCTACAATCGTAAGCTCCTACAGAATGAAGATCAGAGAAACTGTACACGAAATTCCCTGTTTTTACTATCTTCATTTCTCCCTTGTTTTTCACTCTTAATTCAGTATGACTGAAACTTTGGTGATATTCATTTCTTCTCGATCACTACTAACACTAATGAGCTTTGTACATTCAAACATATTAATGTACAGTTTTAATATTATTGACTTCGAAGAACATCTAAACTCGTCAACATTCCTTACCTGTCCATCTAATTCAAAATTTTAATCACATTCCATTGATAAACAAAAAATATTGTTGAAACTAGTTTGGTACATATGTAAATAAATGTATTTTAAACAATTACATGTTTTCTAAATTTAGATGCATTTTCAACAACAAATTTGCCTATATTTCGCCCCTGCGTGAAAACACCTCTTTTGTTATATATAATATATATATATATATATATATATATATATATATATATATATATATATATATGCTAAAAAGCATCCGTGAGGTAAAACCGTGTAGCAAACCAAATGGCGGTGCCCCAGCATGGCCACATCATTAGCTGAAACTGGAAAAATCAAAATCAAATCAAATCATATATATATATATATATATATATATATATATATATATATATATATATATATATATACAAATTAGAAAAAACACCTTTTATCAATTCAAAATGAAAAATTAAATTACACCTTCTAGAAAAATATATATAATAGAAATATTAAATATAAGATGAAAATAATATACCGATGATTAAGTAATGTGCAAAATAATGAATAAAACGTATATATTTGGTAAATAAAGTCATGGGTTCGTGGCTATATTTAAGAAATGATTATAGTAAAAATATTATTATTTGTAGTAAAATATATATATATATATGTATGTATGTAATATATATATATATATATATAATATATATATATATATATATTATATATAATATATATATATAATATAATATATATATATATATATATATATATATATTTACATACATACATATATAATATATATATTTTACTACAAATAATAATATTTTTACTATAATCATTCTTAAATATAGCCACGAAACACATGACTTTATTCTACCAAATATATTACGTTTTATTCATTATTTTGCACATTACTAATCATCGGTATATTATTTTTCATCTTATATTTAATATTCTATTATATATATTTTCTAGAAGGTGTAATTTAATTTTTCATTTTTTTTGAATTGATAAAAGGTGTTTTTTCTAATTTGTATATATATATTATATATAATATATATATATATATATATATATATATATATGATTTATTTGATTTTGATTTTTCCAGTTTCAGCTAATGAGCTGTGGCCATGCTGGGGCACCGCCATTTGGTTTGCTACACGGTTTTACCTCACGGATGCTTTTTAGCATATATATATATATATTATATATATATATATATATATATATTATATAGGGTTAATCCAAACAAGAAAATACAGAAAAAAAGAAAAAAAGAGAAAAACACAGCAACGCAGGACGTGGAACAATTAAAGTATTATTGACGCTCAGGAAAGAAGGGAAGGAGGGTTTAACGTTTCGAGCGGAGCTCTTTGTCGGAAACAAGGAGAAGGAAAGATCCCAAGGAGAGAAGACAGAGGAGACAATATTTGAGCTGGTGGTGCTTAAGAGATCACATGTTTTATATATATATATATATATATATATATATACACCCATATTTATATATAGTCACTAAATTTATTTATTAGAACGTATCTATGCTGCCTGTTAAATGCCTTTATCATCACCTTTGTTTTGGTTTGTTCTTCTTTGTTCATCTGACAAAAATGATCATTTTAAATCATTTTAATAAAGCCATTTTTTATTTTAATTTACGTTGTTGTGTCAAAATATCAAAACCCTTGCATAATTAGCAGCGACACTAATTAAAATAATGTAAACTGATCTCCTTTACTGACTATAATGCTAGATACGTATGTCCCTAGGGTTAATGAATATTTAATATAGTGTGTTGATTTTAGTTTTATGGTGAAGACAAATACGTGATGTACCTTGTGGAATCCTCATGGGTTTATGTAGTTATATTCATAGGTGTAAACAAGTGTATGGTATAAACGTGATAGGAAATGTATTATCATTATGTTTGATTTAATTGAACTTAGAAATTATTTATTGAGAAAAAATAAACTTGTATAATGTTTGTAGGGTATAGTGTAACTATACCCTGCATTTATATAATTTTTGTGGGGTATAGTTTTAGGTAGGGAGTTGAGATTTTCTTCACTACTTCAGGGAGTGACCACCCTGCCTGACGCGAGTTCCAGGCTCAGCCGGCTCCGACTGAAAGTATCCGGTATGGGCCCCTATCAACCTTCAAAGAAATCCGAAGTGGAGCCTCGTAGGCGTTTTAGTGTTCGACTCGACACTCTTCCGGCAGCTCCTGCAACCAAGCTGGTGCCAAACGTACGTAAGCAAGGTCGAGAGAGGAAACCTGAAAATTGGGCTACCCAGGATTTTCTTACATCTAGCCCTGGCCTGCGCAAAACTGGAGGGGAAACTGGAGAGGACATGAAATGTAAAAATCAGACTCGATAAATTTATGCGCAACTCTGATGTCTCCCGAGACAAAAGGATGCTAACAAGTGTAACTCGAAGCGCATAAATCTAGAAATAATGGCATGTAAATAAGGTAAGGTAAGGTAAGGCAAAGTTACCTTCTTGAGTCCTATCGACTCATAAGGGCCGGTTACCTGGTTTCACGGCGTATATTTTTTCCACCTGGACGACACGCCGGCCCGTCGCTGGGTGACTTATTATTGCCACTTCAGCAGACTGGAGCAACGTGAAATGAAGTATTTTGCTCAAGAACACAGCGCGTCACCCGGTCCAGGAATCGAAACCGAAATCTTACGATCATTAGTCTAACAACCTAACCATTTAGCCACGCGCCTCCACTACATGTCAATACTGGGTTGAAAGACCCGTTTTGTGGTAGATAAGGTGGAAGGATGTCCCTGGAGTTTGAACCCACGTGTACTGTAGACATGACAAGCGTCTTGCTAGTGGGCCAAAGTAATTAGTCAAAGTTCTCTACTCATTTGAAAGCTTTTCTTCTTACCGGCAATGACTATATGTTGGTAATGGACGTAAGAATTTCATAAACTTTCAAGGAAACGTCAACTCAAAGAATTCTTTTATTGGAACAGTGTGTCTTGAAGCACGTTAAGCATGTAAATATTTATAGAAGCAGGCGTGACTGTATGTTAAGAAGCTTGCTTCCTAACCACATTGTTCCGGGTTCAGTCCGGAATCATGTAGTTCAGTATGACACCTTCGGCAAGTGTCTTCTACTATAACTATAGGTCTTGTGAATGGATTTGGCTGGCGGGGGAAACTGGAAGAAGCCCGATATATGCACACACACTCACACGCGCGCGCGCGAGTGTGTGCGTTTGTTCCCTACTCCATCCCCGCTTGACATCCCCCGTTTCTCCCCAACTCCTTTCCTGCTTAGCGGTTCGGTGATAGAGACCGATAGAATACGTAACAGGCTTAACAGAAGTAAGTAAATGGGTTCGACCCTTTCGACTAAAAATTCTTCAAGGCGGTGCTTCAGCATGGCCGCAGTGTAATGACTGAAACAATTAAATGACAGAAGATAAAGACATCCTTATGTACTTCGAGATCCCTTGCTTCAAGCAGTTTATTTCATATTATTCATACGATCTTCTCATATTACTTTTGATAGCAATGTATGTATGAGCAATTTCTTAACGGGATGTGCTTGTAACAGCAATATAAGGAGATGTGCTTACAATAGCAATATGAGAAATCAAATTCGCCTAATCTATGTTGCACACCTCAGCGAAATACTTAAAGTTCTTCACATCTAATCATCGGTTGAAGTAGTTTCTGAAATTTCTGTTAGATTTCGTTTATTATCTTTATTTTAATCAGAGTCTTTATCAGAAACCTTTTGATATATTTCCTACACTGATACTGTAGATCTCACTGCAGCTTTGATATCACAAATTCGATCGAGATTCATAATCTCCTTTTTGCATATTGTCTACGGTTTTAACGTGAAGTTCTATATTTTCAAACTTCAATTTGCTGTTAACGAGTGGTTCTGTGGCGGTTGTTTTAGAAAACCCAGCATCTTCAAATCAACCTACCTACCTATCTACTTACCTACTTACCTACCTACCTACCTACCTACCTACCTACCTACCTACCTACCTACCTACCTACCTACCTACCTACCTACATACCTACCTACCTACCTATCTACCTACATACCTACCTACCTACCTACCTACCTACCTACCTATATACCTACCTACCTACCTATCTATCTATCTATCTATCTATCTATCTATCTATCTATCTATCTATCTATCTATCTATCTATCTATCTATCTATCTATCTATCTACATCGCGTGAATGGACATCTATCGAGACCCTTCGACATCGTACGTTCGGTCCGTCAGGGATGCCCCCTCTCGTCGCTTCTATACGTATTGACTCTCGAGCCATTATTGCGGAAGCTGGCAACCTTGAGAGGCATCCCGCGAGAACTGGGATGCGGGACGAGCGTGTCTGCATACGCGGACGACGTCACCGTCATAGTGTCTAGCCACGAGCACATCGAGCAGGTCGGCGAGACACTGAAAAACTACGAAGCGGTGACAGGAGCGAAAATCAACCGGGAAAAGTCAGTGGGCTTGCGACTAGGCACCTGGAGAAGCAAGCCCATGCCGTCCACCAGCGCCTCCGTCGTGGGACGCTGGACCGACGGCCCGGTTGAGTTGCTCGGGGTCTGGTTTGGTCCGGACCTCCAAGTGGAGAAGAACTGGAACGAGATAACGAGTAGGGTGGTCACTCTCGCCCGGCAATGGGCCGAGAGGAAACTGTCCCTAAAAGGTCGTCATCTACTACCGCCTGACCGTCGTACCTTGTCCCGACCCTACCATCACCAAATTACAACGCATTCTCTTTCGCTTCTTGTGGAAAGGATGCGTCCCGATGGTCAGGCGATCCATTTGCTGTCAACACCCGTTAAAAGGAGGGCTGGGCATGCCGTGGTTGATGATGCTCAGACACGCGCTGAGACTGCGACATCTCTGGCTCTATGTAGACGACGGTGAACAGGTGTGGTCGCCGTTTGTGAGGCACGCTTTCCCGCAGCTCGTCTCCATGACCGAACTGCAGTCGTGGATCAAAAAGCGGCCGAAGAAGGGCGAATGGCACCGCGAGTGCCGCGTTGCTCTCAAGCAACTCTGCCGTCCTGGGTCGACCTTGAGTGACTTCAACACAACCAAAGCATTCTATAGGGGTTTAGTGGAGGGGAGGTACGACGACGAGCTCGGGGCGAACCTGGACGTCGACGAGGAGTACCTGACCCGCCTGTTCAGGACGACTTTCGGGCCAGGGCCGATGGACAACTTCCAGAGATCCCTGGCCTGGCAGTGCTACCGAGAAGCGCTACCCGTTCGGGATAAGCTCTACAGACACGGCTCGAGAAACACGGGCCCGACCTGCCCGAGATGCGGTCAGAGCGACGAAACCGTTCTGCACGCACTCGTGCAGTGTCCAACAATTTCCGACCTGTGGGCTTATGTCGAACAACTGCTGTCACGTGTGGGACGAGTCGGTTTATCAGCTGAGTCTATCGTCAATATTGTCACGCCTCCCTCCTTCAAACGGGAAGGAAGAGCTATTTTCATCATCCTTGTGGCTATGGCGAAAGAATGTATCTGGTGGACGCGTCTGAAAGGATTGGAGACAAACACTTTCCTCTCTGGTCAATCTCTCATCAACTTCTTCAAGTACCACTTGAAAAGGAAAGTGAGAGTAGAGAGGCAAGTTTTGTCTAGCGAATGTTTTAAAAAAAGATGGGTGAATGTAGCAAGAATGGCACGTATGAATGACGAAGCCACCTTGAGCATGATCCTATGAACCCAGAAATTGAAAACAGAGAGTTGCTTATTCGCAAAAAAAAAAAAAAGAAATATAACATGTGACTCCATTGACCGAGGTTACCGTGGTCTTTTCCGTAGGCTTTTCTTTCCACGGGTAAACCTCACCTGTCCTCCCCTTACACTTCATATTGACATTTCTGTGATAACGATCCCTATTGATCAATTTTTTTTTCCTCTCCCCCCTTTTTTTTTTTTTTTAAACCCCCTTTTTTTGTCCTCTTTCTCTCCTTTTACGATCCCTTTTGATCGAAACTCCCCCTTCCTTTTTTTTTTTTAAACCTTCAAAAGAAAAGCTCTACCTTGTAATTTGTTCTATCTGTGTGCAACCCTGTGTGGCTAATAAAGAAACATATCTATCTATCTATCTATCTATCTATCTATCTATCTATCTATCTATCTATCTATCTATCCATCTATCTATCTATCTATCTATCTATCTATCTATCTATCTACCTATCTATCTATCTATCTATCTATCTATCTATCTATCTATCTATCTATCTATCTATCTATCTATCTATCTATCTGGCAGTGCTACCGAGAAGCGCTACCCGTTCGGGATAAGCTCTACAGACACGGCTCGAGAAACACGGGGCCGACCTGCCCGAGATGCGGTCAGAGCGACGAAACCGTTCTGCACGCACTCGTTCAGTGTCCAACAATTTCCGACCTTTGGGCTTATGTCGAACAACTGCTGTCACGTGTGGGACGAGTCGGTTTATCAGCTGAGTCTATCGTCAATATTGTCACGCCTCCTTCCTTCAAACGGGAAGGAAGAGCTATTTTCATCATCCTTGTGGCTATGGCGAAAGAATGTATCTGGTGGACGCGTCTGAAAGGATTGGAGACAAACACTTTCCTCTCTGGTCAATCTCTCATCAACTTCTTCAAGTACCACTTGAAAAGGAAAGTGAGAGTAGAGAGGCAAGTTTTGTCTAGCGAATGTTTTAAAAAAAGATGGGTGAATGTAGCAAGAATGGCACGTATGAATGACGAAGCCACCTTGAGCATAGTCCTATGAACCCAGAAATCGAAAACAGAGAGTTGCTTATTTGCAAAAAAAAAAAAAAAAAAAAAAAAGAAATATAAAATGTGACTTCATTGACCGAGGTTACCGTGGTCTTTTCCGCAGGCTTTTCTTTCCACGGGTAAACCTCACCTGTCCTCCCCTTTACACTTCATATTGACATTTCTGTGATAACGATCCCTATTGATCATTTTTTTTCCTCCCCCCCCCCTTTTTTTTTTTTTTTTTTTAACCCCCCTTATTTTTGTCCTCTTTCTCTCCTTTTACGATCCCTTTTGATCGAACCTCCCCCTTCCTTTTTTTTTTTTTTTTTTTTTTAATACCTTCAAAAGAAAAGCTCTACCTTGTAATTTGTTCTATCTGTGTGCAGCCCTGTGTGGCTAATAAAGAAACATATCTATCTATCTATCTATCTATCTATCTATCTATCTATCTATCTATCTATCTATCTATCTATCTATCCATCTATCTATCTATCTATCTATCTATCTATCTATCTACCTATCTATCTACCTGTCTATCTATCTATCTATCTATCTATCTATCTATCTATCTATCTATCTATCTATCTATCTATCCATCTATCTATCTATCTATCTATCTATCTATCTATCTATCTATCTATCTATCTATCTATCTATCTATCTATCTATCTGTCCGTTTGTCTATGTGTCTGTCTACTCACAATTTTGTAGATGCAAACAGGAAAAATAAAGCTCAAACTATGAATATATGTATATTTTTATTAATATTTAGCATATAGTGTAGTGGTTAAGAGCGCAGGCTACTAACCCCAATATTCTGAGTTCGATTCCAGGCAGTGACCTTAATAATAATAAGAACAACAACAACAACAATACTACTACTACTAATAATAATAGCAACATCAAAAAATACCTTAGGAATGAGAACCCAAGTTCATACTTTCCCCAAGACACCTGTCGAAGGCTGGAGGGTATATCAGCCGAAGTGTTGTGTTAACAACAAACAAGATGAGGACAAATATCCGTCGAATGTAAATAATGTACATAATTCCTCATCTCTTAAATATAGAAGGGATGAATCTTTTGACGCCTACCCCCATGACATGGCTTTCAACATTATCAACTTCGGCTCAAATTCTTCTACCCATTTTTCATTCATGATAACCCTTTAAACACTCGTATATAACACCTCGATGACATGATCAAATTAACAATGGGACATTTTGAAGGCGAGGAAATTGCTTTCACCCTCTCTAATGACAAGTTATTTCTCTGTCTCGTGCAGCTGTCAACTAACGAGACTATCTTTCGCTTTCATTTAAAATTTCACTTAAGCAGTCAGTCTTAAAAAAAAATATTCGTGTCACCCACGTATTTGCATTGAAGCAATCAATTTTTGACAACTTTTAAACATCATCGATTTTTAATTTTTCCAATCATTATTTTCTCAGCTGGCTCTGATCGAGGTAAACATATTTCTAATTTTGACACAAGGTTAGCATTTTTGGTGGATGGATCTAGTCGATTAAATCAAGCCTCCCCCACTCCCCAGTGGTTGAGTAGTACTTATTTCATCGACCCCGAAAGTATGAAAGGGCAAAGTCGACCTCATAAAGATGGACAGAATACCGTTAAGTATTTTGCCCAGTGTACTTAACGACTCTGCCAGCTCGGCGCCTTAAACACCGTTGATAGATATAATCACTAACTTAAACATTCCATTATAATTCCCATCCATTTGAGATACAAAAAAAAACAACAACAACAAGAAGAAAACAACAAGAAGAAAAGGAAATTATAATAATTTATTTTCAATGATTTGGCAATTTGCCAGTCAGGTGATTACAATATTTGGCTTGTTTGTTCTTTTTGATTCAGTGGACCAAGTAGACTCTGAATTTTTTGAAAAATTTCACCAAATTTTTGAAAAATCCTTTGAAAATTTTCCCCAAAACTATTTTTGAAAACTTTCCCCAAATATTTTTGAAAAATTTTCCTCAAAAAGTTTTTGAAAATTTTCGCTAAAAATTTTTGAAAAATTTTTCGAAAATTTTTCGAAAATTTTCCCCAAAATTTTTGAAAAATCTTTTGAAAACTTTCCTCAAAAATTTTTGAAAAATTTTTTGAAAATCTTTTGAAAATTTTCCTCAAAAATTTTTTGAAAATTTTCCCTAAAAATTTTTCAAAAATTTTTCGAAAACTGTCCCCAAATTTTTGAAAATCATTTGAAAATTTTCCTCAAAAATTTTTTGAAAATTTTTCCTAAAAATTTTTGAAAAATTTTTTGAATATTTTCCCCAAAAATTTTTGAAAACGTTTTTGAAAATTTTCCCTAAAAATTAAAAAAAAATATTTTGAAAATTTTCCACAAAAATTAAAAAAAATCTTTTGAAAATTATCTCCAAAAATTTTCCCCAAAAGTTTTTGGAAACTTTTTTGAAAATTTACCTTAAAAATTAAAAAAAAATCTTTTCGAAAATTTTCCCAAAAAATTTTTAAAAAACTTGAAAATTTTCCCCAAAAATTTTTCAAAAATGTTTCAAAAATTTTCCCTAAAAATTTTTCAAAAATTCTCCGAAAATTTTCCCCAAAAATTTTTGAAATATTTTTCGAAAATTTTCCCCAAAACTTTTGAAAAAGCTTTTGAAAATTTTCCCCAAAAATTTTTTGAAAATTTTCCCCAAAACTTTTGAAAAATTTTTTGAAAATTTTACCCAAAAATTTTTGTAAACTTTTAAAAAATTTTCCCTAAAAATTTTTGAAAATTTTTTCGAAAATTTTCCACAAAAATCATCGATTTTTAGGTTTTCCAATCATTATTTTCTCATTATTTTCAAAAATCGAGGTAAACATATTTCTAATTTTGACACCAGGTCAGCATTTTTGGTGGATGGAGCTAGTCGATTAAATAAACCCCTCCCCCACTCCCCAGTGTTTGAGTAGTACTTATTTCATCGACCCCGAAAGTATGAAAGGTCAAAATCGACCTCGGCGGAATTTGAACCCAGAACGTAAAGACGGACGATGTGCCACTAAGCATTTTGTCCGGTATGCTGATGATTCTGTAAGCTCGCCAATTTCAAATTTTGGCACAAGGACAATAATTAAGGGAGGGGGTAAATCGATTTCATCGATTCCAGTGTTCAACTGGGTACTTATGTATCGGTATCGAAAGGATGGAAGGCAAAGTCAATCTCGGTGGAATTTGAACTCAGAACATATAGACGGAAGAAATACCACTAGGCATTTGGTCTGGCATACAGACAAACCTGTAGCTCACCGCCTTGGAATATATATATAATGAATGTTTATCATGTGATTTTGGTTTTCACTTTTTTCTTTAGATAAGAACTAGTTTATAGACGAATTAGCTGCTACTTCTAGCAGATAGAGCGACTATATAAAATGCCCCTTTGGTGGATTCACCTTCATAAATTATCGCAGAATAGCATAATGCTTCCTGGTAACGAGTATTAGCACTATGACAATAACTAGTGTTTCGGCATTTTGTGTCATTATTTTCACTATTGTTGAACCTCCAGGCCGCATTGAGATAACAGACCAATGGTCAAATGCGTTTCACCCACAGCTGTCTAGAATTTCATCAGGCCTATGGTTACAATACGTCTATTCATAAAATGGATTAATCCCCGGAGACTCAGAAATCAATTCTGTTGCATTTGTTGCCGTTTATTTTCCATGCCAGCACGGATCGAAAAAGATCTATGATCGAAGGCGCTGCAGTTATAATCACTACCTGTTACTTCACGTCATGAAGAATATTCTAAGGTAGTTTGATCTGTCTGAATACATTACACTTATGGTAATTATGTGAACAATAGTGTCGTTGGTCACACGTTTCTAAAGGAACAGTCATTCGTTCATAGCACTTCTGACGACAACAGCCAAGTGTAAGTAACTATAACTGATTTCAGAATAAATATATCAAATGACTTATCAAGTGGACCGGTTTAATATTATCTCTCGATTTTCCTAATTTTCCTAAATAATTCAGAGAAAGATACTCACAATCATGGAGTAATATACCATACTATACCATACTGTGCATTGATATAATATAAAATAATATAATACGTGGAGGCACAATGGCCCAGTGGTTAGGGCAGCAGACACGCGGTCGAAAGACCGCGGTTTCGATTCCCAGACAGGGCGTTGTGTGTGTTTATTGAGTGAAAACACCTAAAAGCTCCACGAGGCTCCGGGTCCATGAAAAGGGCGACGTTTATCGATATAATATTTGGGTGGATGTGTGGTAAGGAGCTTGCTTCCCAACCACATGTTTCCCAGTACAGTCAGTCCCACAGCGTGGAACCTTCGGCAAGTGTCTTCTATTGTAACATGAAGCCGACCAAACCTTGTAAGTGGTGGAGAGTGAATTGGTAGACGGAAACAGAAAGTAACCAGTCGTATATATATATATATATATATATATATATATATATATATATATATATATATATATATAATATTATAATTTAGGGTATCAATGAGATACCTCCACGCTGGAAATAGCAGCCAAATTTGACTCTAAAACCACATTAAATGATCATGATGAACATTTAATGTGGTTTTAGAGTCAAGTTTTGGCTGCTATTTCCAGCGTAGAGGTATCTCTTAGATACCCTAAATTATAATTTTAATAACAATTATTACCTTTGAAGGTTTGTATTCCCATGCTGGACACTTTATAAGATCAATAATTAAATTAACGATCTTATCCCTATATATATATGTACGTATATATATATGTACGTATATATTATATATATATATATTTATATATATATATATTATATATATATATATATATATCGACATTGATATATATGTATATATGTATATCTGTGTGTATTTGCGTTTGTGGTTGTCACCCACCACTGCTTGGCAACCTGTATTAGTATGCTTACGCCTAGCGGTTCGCCAAAAGTAACCAATAGAATAAGTACTGGAGTCAATTCATTCAGTGCCCCAGCATGGCCACAGTCTAACGTCTGAAACAAGTCATAGGTAAAAAAATATACACGGCACACCACGACACAATTTTTCTCCTCCAGATTTCAAATAATAAGTGTCATCCAAAGGCTCCGATAGGAAACGCTCAAATGTGTGAACAATAGGATTTACCCCATAAACTCCATGGTGGTGATGTGAATTTGTGAACCACGTACCTACACTTACAACCACATGCAGAACTATTACTTGGGAATATGATACGTATCTGAACTAGTGACTGTGAATTTACATTTGAAAATCTAAATTAACAGATATCAACTGTCAGATATTTTTTTCGACTAAGTGCCCCGGAACGACAAATTATCATCACCATCACACTGTCTGCCCATCTGCATACGTATATGTATGCACACACACACATATGTGTGTGTGTGTGTGTGTTTGTGTAATTATGTATATTTGTATATATAGATATATGTTATAATAGGTATGTATATTTTATATATATATATATATATATATATATATATACATATGTATATATATATATATATATATATATATATATATATATATATGTAAAGATATATATGTATATATATACACACACATTCACACACACACTTACACATGCATATATATATAGATGTATGTATATACATAGTTATATTTGCATATATATATGTGTATAGATTTATATATATATATATTTGCATGTATGTGTGTATGTTTAATTACATGCATAAGCGCAAATGTATATGCATATATATGTACACATACACACACACACACATACGCCACTCATTTCATCGTCCGACATTTACGTATATACTTATATATATATATACATATATATATATATATATATCGTACACGTACGTTTATATATAGAAATATACATACATATACATACATACATGCATACGTGTCTGCATGCATATATACAATGCATACATGCATACACACATACATACATTCATTACATGTATACAGACACGCGCACATAGATAGATTGATTTTGTATATATATATGTATATATATACACATGTATAAATATATATATATATATATATATATATACATATACATACAGGTGCTCACAAACTCCGACACATGAGCGTGTATATTACACCACTTATACATACATACATACATATTTGCAAATATACATAAGCCCTGTGAAAATATTCAGCAACACTTGAAGCATTTTCGGTGTCACAGCATCCTTCAAAGAATATATATGGAATTTCAACCCACATACACGCTCTTACGTTTTCTCCGAACTTACAAACTCTCTCTGATCTCTCTCTATATTTGTCGTCTTTCTTTTTCGTTCCCCCTCATTGAGCCTATTGTACTTTTGTTGACGACTTTATCTCCGCACTTTGTCGTAGCCTCTTTACCATAGCTTTCTTTCTGTATTCCGTTTCCCTCCTAATATATACTTCTGTTTTGCTCTATTATAATCACTTTCTACTTCTCTCTTTCTCTCTTCCTTTCTATTACCTGGTCTCACAGACGATCACTCACTGTATGTTAGCGACTGCCTATTGTTAAATCTTCTGATAATTTGATTAAACATTAGCTTAAGGCTTTACTTACTTCCATCATGCATTTGATAACATTCCGTTTAGTTAGTTTCATCTTCATCTTCAGAATCTTGGCTCCCTCGGCATTAAATCACTGCCTAATCTGATCTATTACTATCACTCCGTATTTCCAACTTTTAAAACCAAGTAGTACCAGATTTGAAGATTATTGAAAGATGCAAGCTGGAATGTCATTTCCTCCATGCTATATTCTTCAAGAAATTTAATCAGCTAAAAGAGCCTATTGGTTCAGACAGTTGCGCAACATGTATATAATGCATTTACATAAGCAAACATGGGTGTGTATGTATGTATGTATGTATGTATGTATGTATGTATGTATGTATGTATGTATGTATGTATGTATGTATGTATTTATGTATGTATGTATGTATGTATGTGTGTATGTATGTATGTATGTGTATGTATTTATCTATGCATGCATGCATGTATGCATGTGTGTATATATCTATCTATATAGGAATGGCTATGTGGTTAAGCTCACTTTGCAATCACGTGATTTCGGGTTCAACCTGAGTGCGTGGCACCTTCAGCCAGTATCTTCTACCATTGCCCTGTACCAGTCAATACCTTGTGAGTGAATGTGGCAGACGGAAACGTATCGCACACATACATACATACAAAACATATATATATATATATGTATATGTACATATATATCTACACACACACACACACACACACACACACACACACACACATATATATATATAATATGTGACAATAAGTTGGTTGCCATAATAAAAGTCAAAGTTTCGGATATCGGGGCGGACAAGAATATGTATACGATAGGTTTGTTTCAGTTTCCGCCTACCAAATCTGCTTACAAATCTTTGGTCGGCCAAAACTATAGTAGAAGACACTTACGCAAGGTGCCACGTAGAGGGACTGAATCCGGAACCATGTGGTTAGGAAACAAGCTTCTTACCACACAGTCACAACGCTACCTATTAAGACTGTGTGATGCAAGCATTTCAGGGTGGTTATCTCCTGTTTAGTCACAGAAACTTGACGGTGGCGCTGCGAGATGATAAGAGATTCAATCCCTCTTCTGTTATTTCAAGCATCGTAAGTCGGCTGGTAGCGCTAATCGGCGGTTGGTAGCGCTAAGTAGGTCGCAACGCCACCGACCGGTTTATGTGATTGAATAAGAGATAACCACTCCAAAGTGCTTGCGTCTCACAGTTGGACAGGTGGCGCTGCGAGTGATTTAGGTGTATTTACGCCATCTGTATACAACGAGAAATTTTCTCTATGAGAAAAAACAGTGAATGGCTTGTTTACGAGTTTGAAATTGCCACAAACATATTTCACCACAACTTTCTCTCACTCTTTCTTCCTGTTTCTGTTGTACCTGTATTTCAAAGGCCCAGCCTAGTTACACTCTGTGTCACGCTGTATCTC
The DNA here is from genome assembly GCF_006345805.1 of Octopus sinensis. NCBI lineage: Eukaryota > Metazoa > Mollusca > Cephalopoda > Octopoda > Octopodidae > Octopus > Octopus sinensis. The sequence goes on along the minus strand of NW_021833468.1, from coordinate 11,606 downwards.
CCCGAGAACTACGTTAAGGGCACACGTGTCCGTGGAGTGCTCAGCCACTTGCACGTTAATAAATGAGCTGCGACGTCACTGGTGCCAGGCTGTATCGGCCTTTGCCTTTCCCGTGGATACAGTATACATTTAAACATATAAGGAATCCATTCGTGGGATTCAACACGCTAGAAAGAACAGCTAGGTTCTATAACCACAGTACTTTGCTATTTTTTCTATATTTCTCATATTAATTTTTTCATCATTCGGGACTGTAATGTCAATTATCTGGCACTTTCTATCCTCTTTATTTATTACTACTAAATCAGGACTTCTAGCTGCTCATCTGAATGTTAAAGTTCCGTAACATCTTGTATTTCTTACTTTCTAGTAATTTACAAGGTTCGTGTTCATACCATTTATTAGTGTGTTCAAATCCTAGATTTCTACATAACTCCCAGTGGATTGCTCTCCATAGCTTTTCTTGTATTCTTTCTGTGCCAGAATGCTATATTCACTTACTATATGAGTAAAGCGTTCCTCTATTTACTTGCATAATATACATTGGGAATTTACTTGGCTTTTGTACATCTTGGTTTTTATCCAATTAGTCCTTAATGCTTGATCTGGTACTGCTACTAGCAAACTTTCTGTCTTCCTTTTCAGCTTCCCTCTCTGCAGACATAAACATGTCTGACTACTACTACTTGCTGAAACTATCTTTGGGAACCTATCATGCAACGCCTTCTCCCACCAGTCAGATAATTTGCTCTTTTTTTCTAGTTTTTAAGTTTGCTTGGTGTTTTGGTTTTCTTATGTCTTGCTGTGACTCTAGCAGGTTTTAAGTAACTTTCCAGGTTTGATGATAGCAGTACTAGTTGACCATTAAGGTCGATGTAATCAACTAGTCTCATCCCCCAAAATTTCAGGCCTTGCGCCGATTGTAGAACAGATTAATATTATCATCGTCTCTCTCTCTCTTCTTATTGCCATTCGTCTAATCGCGTCCAAGTACGCTAAAGATTTAACTAAAATATTCAATGCTATTCACGTCGACGTTAAATGCCTTTTGGCATTCCGTTACACAATTCATTCAGTGTTAAAGTTATTGAAAAGCCAAAAAAAAAAGTTCTTTTTTAAATAGATAAATTCAATTTCAACAACAAAATAGCTTATGAAATACCAATTTTCAGTGAAATATAAATACACTTAAGAGAGGAAATCGTAATTTTCAAAGAACGTTACACATTATACAATGAAACCGAATGTTTAATGATTTTTCGAAGAAATACGCTTTCTATTTAAGTCGCTATAACGATTTTCAATGAAATATTAGTAAAACAAAGAATGTAATGATTTTCATTGAAATAAATTTATCGTTGAAATCATTTGAAAAAAATAAAAGGAGAAAAAACAAAACTAAAGCGATGTGTATTTTCTTTTCATGGAAGCCATAATTTTTTTCACTGAAGCCATTAAAAGAAAAATTTCAAAAATTATGTTCATCGCGCTAATTCAATTGGGAAAATCTAATTAAAAGGAACACACACACACACATATTCACACACACACACATACACAAACACAAGCGCGCAAACACACATACGTACTCATACACAATAGTAACAACAACAAAGCGAAGTAAAACAACACACAAAAAAGAACAGGACGAAGAAGCACAACTAGTAAATACAATTAATAATTTATTTATTGATTCTATTAATAATGTTTACTGCAAGAATAAAGGTGCGTATACACACACGTGTGATATATATGCATATATACAAAGATATATATATATATATGTACACACACACACATACACATATATATATATAAAGATACAAACATACATAAATAAATAGATGCACAAACACACACACATAGTACACATAGGTATATGTACAGACAAGAACGAACATATATATAAATGAACCATTAAACAAATCCATTACATACTTATATGCTATAATTAAGCCGCATTTAATGTCAGTTTATGATTTTTAAGAACAATATGTATGTATGGTGTGTTTATTAAATGCATGGAAGTACGAACATGCGCACATAAACAGTTACGGAAGCACAAACAGGAACAGCACGCTCGCACGCACACATGCACACGCGCGCACACACATCCATACATACTCACACACACAAATACACACACTCATATATATGGTATGTTAGTGGTACGTTATATATGGTACGTTATAGTATGTTTACTAGATAACTCACGTGGGTGGAAGCGGGAAGAACCTGAATCTTCACTTGTACTTTTTGAATTTGCTAGTACTGGCAGTTTGAAGATGTTTGTCTGAGGTTATTCATTATCGGACGGGTACGTTCCTTTTTTTAGTGCTTTCAAATCCAAATTAAGAAATGTTGAGCTGACGAAAGAAATGCTGAGTTTTATTTCGGCTGATCTAGAAACGTGAGCGTTCCCAAATAATCTTTTTACATGTGATATTTTACTGTTTTCCCTCCATATCTTCGTGAGTTATTTTGAGTAAACACTATCTGAGAGACTTTTTCTTAAAGTAGTGGAAATAGCTAAAAACTTTTTGGCTGCTATTTCTAATAATTTCAGTATGTGGGAAAGTAATTTATTTTACTAAGCCCTAATTATATAACGTTATATATATATATATAGATATATATATATATATATATATATATATATATATATATATATATATATATATAATATATATACACACATATATATATATATTATATACCCAGGGCTATTCTCTATTTTTTAGGACGAGGTAGCCACAAGACGCACTCCACGAATTCTATTCATTTGCCAGCTCAAAGACGCGAGCCCCGTTCTATGTTCGGGTCAAGGCATAGAACGCAACCCACAATATCAGTAGCGCGTCCCGACAGAAAATGCTGGTTTACCCCCGCCTCATCATGCTGGTTTCGTACTACTTTGAGCAACATCAAATTCATCCGTCCACAAGCTTTCCTATCATTTATAAACTCTCTTGCCTCTCTCACTCCAACACTCCTAACCACCAAAACTTTCCTCACTCCATTCATCCACACAAACCAAAGTCTGCGTCAGGTTCTGCTGCCTACCAAATCTGCCTTCATCACCCTCCTTATCATCCGCTCTTCATCCATCCTCTCCATGTTGCCAAACCACCTCAACATTCGTCTATCCATTTTGGTTGTTAGTTTTTCTCTCATTTACTACTCGTGTTCGCACCTCCTCGTACCTCATCCTGCGTATCCGTATCACGCTAACCATAGCCCTCAGACATCTTATATCAAACACTTCTAGCCGTCTCCTTTCCACCTTTCTTAGCCGCCACGTCTCTGCACCAAATTGTACTGATGATCGTTAGATTCTGGTTTCGATTTTTGGATCCAGCGATTCGTTGTGTTCTTGAACAAAACACTTACTTTCACATTATTTACATTATTTACATTTGATGGATATCTTGTTTGTTGTTAACACTTTTCGGCTGATGTACCCTCCAGCCTTCATCAGTTCACTCAGCTAGGAAAAAAAGAGAGAAATCCAGCGACGGACCGGCTTCCCGTCCCATGAGGGGAAATATGTACGCCGCTGTACCCAGTAAATCGGTCTAAATGAGTCTATGCTATAAAGGATCTTTCATGATTTCGATACACACACACACGCACACACATACGCACACACACACATACACATACAATCACTCTCCCCACCACCACATATATAAAGTTCCACTCTCTATTTCTTGGCAGCATTGGATATAAGAACAAGGATTAGCGATGGGTCGAGGTTTTAGCTAAATAATATGCGCGCACTCACACACAGACACACGCACAGACATATGTATTATATATATTCATATTATTTTTTGCTTCCCCTTTATTCCATCAGTTCCCTAACAAACACATCTGGTGACTGTTGACGCACCTAATAATAATGGTTCTGTCTTCAGGCGTCAAAACTGCAAAGATTCCGTGATGGACAGTCTACAGAGTATATATTTTCTTTGTTCTGCCTGTTATGTTTTCTTTCTTACGCAAGCATACACACTCTCTCTACGTACACACACACACACACACGGACATATAGTGTATACTTGTTTATGTATATTAGCAAATAAAAAATGAAAGAAGTTAACAGA
>NW_021833467.1:0-38924 GCF_006345805.1 Octopus sinensis | reverse complement strand
TGACGGTGAGAAGGAAAAGGGGGATAATGATGATGATTATTATCGAAAATGATGACAAACGCTACCGAGTAATTGGTGATGAAGACGTCGATTATTACGATGTTCATAACGAAGGTGATGATGATTCTGCATGCTAGAAATAGCAGAGTAAATGAGGGAAGGAAATAGTTATGATGACGTGATAAATTATAACAATTAGTGAATACGAAAATATGATTAGCAGAAGGACTATGAACATGATAGCGCTGAAGATGATACTGATGATGATGATGATGATGATGATGATGATGATGATGATGATGACGACGATGATGATGATGATGACGATGATGAAGATGATGACCATAATGATGATGAAAGATTTGATGAAAAATTAGAAATTGATAAGAATAACGAAGAAGGTGAAGGAAAATAAATCATAGAATTATAGATATAGAAAAATAGAAGAAGACGAAGAAGAAGAAGAAGAAGAAGAAGAAGAAGAAGAAGAAGAAGAAGAAGAAGAAGAAGAAGAAGAAGAAGAGAAGAAGAAGAAGAAGAAGAAGAAGAAGAAGAAGAAGAAGAAGCGAAAATGATGAACAAGATGAATGTAGAGAAAAAGTTGTGAAGAAGACGATAAATGCAGGAAAAGAAGATATATTAAGACAAGAAAAATAACGTGGAATATCAGAATGGGGAAACAAGTGGGAATAAAGGAATATAATACAAAAACTATAGTCACACATCAAACAAACGCAAACATATATATATATATGCACGTTTATGTATTTGTTTTGCAAGAATTTTGATGTGAAATCGTGTGTTGAAACAGATATTTGTTGTATTTCGGAATGGTCATATTGCCAGTTTAGCCAATAAAAAACACACGCACTATATATTTGGTGTTACTTTGCTTCAGCGTTATTTATTTTTCACATCAATCTTACTCTTATTTCGGCCAGAGATCTTTCGTCACGCTCCTGTGACTTCGTCAGTGGTTCATTGCTTTCTTCATTTATATTTGTGTGTCTCTTCTTACTAACGGTCAGCCATTTTGTATTTTGTATTTCTATTGTATGTGTCTTTACTTGCGCCTGTGTATACCTCTATATGTGTCTATATTTAGTTAAAGTGTGTGTGTATGTGGGAGGGAGTGCCTGTAATATTTGTATCTCCTGTTTATATACGTTCGAAAGAAGATTAAGATTAATGTCAAAAATAAATAAAGCTGAATCAAAGTAACACCAAATATATAGTGCGTGAGTTTTTATTGGCTAAACTGACAAAATGACCATTCCTAAATACAAGAATATATATATATATATATACTAAGCAATAAAGGGTTTAGCAACGAATTGCCTTACCACATACCGAATTTAGAAATAGCAGTCAAAGAGTTATAGCTATTTCTTCTACTAAAAAGGGAGATCTCAGTAAAAACAGCAATTGGAAGGCAGACACAAACAGGTAAGAGAGAATGAATTGACGGCAATCTATCATACAATTTTAAGTTATCTACGGACGTACGTTTCGAAATCAAGTTTTTAGGAAAGCATAAGAATTAAATATTAAATATTAAATATTAAATAATTCTATCTCACCAAAACTTCCTTTCTCTTCAGCGTAGAATACTATAATCATAAATGATTATATATTGAATTTTGAGATACTAGAAGGCACCAACTCAACTCAGTATCAGAGCGAGCTAGAATCCGCAACTAGTATCACCAAACTCAATGTTTGAATGAAAAGATTGTGTCACCAGCCCCTTCCCACCCGCGTGTAGCCAAAACAAGATGCTGTGGTTATCTACTGAGATAAAATATGGTTATCCGTAATAATGAGGGGTGAAATTAATTAATTTGGAATAATTATCAATTACACCATGTAGTCTTCGGCATGTAAAAGCCTCATTCGAGGAAAATTTAAGTAATACTAAGCAATAAAGGGTTTAGCAACGAATTGCCTTACCACATACTGAATTTAGAAATAGCAGTCAAAGAGTTATAGCTATTTCTTCTACTAAAAAGGGAGATCTCAGTAAAAACAGCAATTGGAAGGCAGACACAAACAGGTAAGAGAGAATGAATTGACGGCAATCTATCATACAATTTTAAGTTATCTACGGACGTAGATAACGTAGATTCTCTTCAGCGTAGAATACTATAATCATAAATGATTATATATTGAATTTTGAGATACTAGAAGGCATCAACTCAACTCAGTATCAGAGCGAGATATATATATATGTGTGTGTGTGTGTGTGTGTGTGTGTGTATGTGTGTGTATCTGTATGTGTGTGCGTGTGTGTACATACACACATCCACCTATATATACCTTATCAAACCCTGATGTATGAACGCACACACTCACTTCCAGCCCTCACATATATTCCCACTTTCTTACACACAGGCAAACACAAATTGCAAGACAATATGAATTGTAGAAGGATGAGGGTAAATAAAGAAGATAAGAGAGACATTTAGTTTGTGGAAATGACATTGGATGACATATCGTGATCTTATTATGAAGAAGATGACTAACATAAGAGAAAGTTGATGATGAAGAATAGGCCGAAAAAGGAAACAACGATGAAGCAGCAGCAGCAGCAGTAGTTGTGGTAGTAGTAGTAGTAGCAGTAGTAGAAGAAGAAGAAGAAGAAGAAGAAGAGGAAGAAGAAGAAAAAGAAGAAGAAGAAGAAGAAGATGATGATGTTGATTATGATGATAACGATGATGAGCAACAACAACGGTAACAACGTTAAAACAACAATAAGAGAAGTGGCAGAAAATGTAGGAGCTGAAGAAAAGAATGATGTAAAAAATAAGGAGGAAAAGAAGGAGTCTGTCATGAAGAAAACTTAAATATAATATTTCTGATCTTATAATCATTCTGCTTGTCATTATGTTAATTAGTCCGTCGGTAAAGCTTTCTCGTGATTAGAGAAAAAGAGGGAGAACGAAAAAGAGCGAAAGGGAAATGTCCATGACCTGAGGTAGAAGGAACGTGACTGTAATGCTTTCACGTGATTAGTTAAATAGAATGAGAGACCAAGAGAAAGAAAAAGGAATGAGAAAACGATAGTAAGTCGAAGAGTGGGGCAGAAAGAGAGGGAGAGAGAAAAAACCGAGGGAGAAAAAGAGGGAGAGAACATTGTGGTAGGGGGAACGTAATATTTATTACGTGAAGAAAATGTTAGATGAAGGTCGTGATATTGAGGAGGGTTACGAATATAATTTTAGTAGAACGGTGATGTGCTGATGGTGAGATTAAAATAAGGCAGATAGGTAGATAGAGAGATAGGTAGATAAACTGAGAAAATGAGAGAAAGGGGGAGTGAGAGACGGTGGTAGTGGTGGTAGTGGTAATTGTGAGTGCATAATGCAAAGTAACTTTTGAATTGAACTAAGTATTTTATACCACCTTTCACTTAACACATGCTCATAAATGCAATTCTGCTAAATATTCACACTCATTTACAGTGTCATATGTACGACGCATATATATATATATATATATATATATATATATATATATATATATATATATATATATATATATATATATATATATATAGATATATATATATATATATTACAGTTAAGAAAAAATACACTATAATTAAAATATATATATTTCAATTAAAATAAAGGTGGACACAGTAAATTCCATCTCTACAAGACCCCGATTAATGTTGTTACTGCTTCTCATACATGCCGCCGTTGGTAGTGCTTCCGCTATGGGGGAGATAGAAATTCGCAATTTAAGGTTATTTGATCCTTTTTCCAAAGCTGTGCTTATGAAATAAGCAAATTACAAAACGTGACTGAACAATGGAAAGTTAAAGAAGATTAGAAGCTACTAGCGAGAGGGTTATGCACTACAGGCAGCGTATAAGAGAAGAACAGCGGTAAGAAACCAGAGAAAGGGACAAATGGTACCAACAGATGAGCCAATCTGCAATAGATGAACAGCAACGCAAGGCACATTTGTAATGAGAGAGAATGCGAGACCAAAGTAGAAGACAGGATGAGGAAGAACAAACACAGTACGAGGAACAACAAAGATTGATATTTCTGCGGAGAATGGAAAACATGAATGATATGCAGCGTGCGCAGTATCAGGACCAACAGAAAAATGTTATGTAACAGAGAAGGGAGAATATGGATGATTTGGAAAGGGCTGCTTGTCTCCAAGATCAAACAGAGAGACATCAAGATGGAGTTGCAAGTATGAATGCTGAACAGGCGTTACGTTTGCGAGATGAACTGGTGCAACGAAAGCGTGAAGGAAGACATGGACTACCACTGAACAGACACAATAATCCTAAACGAACCTATCGTATTGGTGATATGTACTTATATTGCGAGTATTGTGGAGCACTGAACTTTAAATATGTAAACTTCATTGTTCTGTCACAATAATAAAGTGAATTTTTCTCCACTGCAACTAAACTTTCAGACATTGAAGCGTTTGTCTGAAAAAAATTACCAAGAGTCTGCTTCATTTCGAAAAAAACATCAGCAATTACAACTGCATGTCTTCCTTTACGTCATTTGGTGTGACACTCTCTGTGCCGCAAGGAAGAGGTCTACATTGTTTCTGTATTGTTGTGGAAGGATTCCAACCACCTTCCAATTGACTAGAAGGGTACTGACATATTCCTATTAAATAGACAACTGTCGAGTCTTCATCAATTAATTGGTAAATAGTTCACTGTGAGCCATTGACAGAGAGCGTTGGGTAATCGTGTCGCATCGTGTAAACACTTTCTTTCCCCCTGATTACTAAAATCATATGTTCCAAACCAGGGTATAAAAGTGGCGAAGAGTTCTTCGAAGTTTGCGTTGGATGTTTAAATTTGTTTGGGATGGGTATGAAACCAAAGAAAAATCGTTTAAGATAGAAGGCTTATTGGCGTCTGTGGTGCAGTTGCAACAGCAACAATTGTAACAACAACAAGAGCAACTACAACAGCAACAACAACGAAACCAATAGTTGCTGGAATTAATGTTAAAGAAGTCTAAAAAATACTTCAAGTGTGAACTTGCCAGACAGCGTAGCAATCTCTATTGAAGTATTCAGTTATAATCCAGAAGATGGGATTACCTTCTCTGCATAATTTCGAAGATACGAAGAAATTCTCAAAGAAGAATTTAAAAATTGATCTGAGAGGAAAAATAGTACGACTACTTTGTAAGACAGGTATCCCTTGCCAAATACAAACAATGTAGTAATTATATTCTGCCCATGAAGTCAGGTGAGATTTGTTACAATAAAAACTATTAACATTTTATCAATTGATTTAGAACTGGACGAAAATTAACTCTTCAGACAGAAGCAGAAGAATGCCAGGGGACTCGACGCAGAAAAAAATGAAGAAAAAGATTGCTCTCATATTCCAGTGTCTCCACCGTAACGGACCAGATATAAGACAAAAAATGTCAAGAAGGAGTCCATGTTGTGGTCTACATTTTAAAAGTAACTGCCCGTTTAAAATCCGAAATACGAAATTTTATCTAAACGTTTCAGTGAAAGAAGTTCTCTGCTAAATACTTGAGGACAGTTTTTATATTTTGTCCAAAAACATGAAGATTTCGTCACCTGTGCCGAGGCTGTTAACGGAAAGTGTAAATAATTCAAATTATATGAATTAAGATGATGTTCAATTTTATATTTTTGGTTTAAGGCCTAACTGCAAGCAAAGATGGAGATATATGTTCACGGATGTCAACAAAATTAGAACTGGACAAAAAGTAACTCTACAGACAGAAGCAGAAGAATGTCAGGAAAGACAACGCAGAAAAAAATGAAGAAAGCGACGCCCGAAATTGAAGAAAGAGATTGCTCTCATATTCCAGTGTCTCCAGCGTCACGGATAAGAAATAAGAGAAAAAATGTCAAGATCGAATTAATCTTATGGGTGCGGTGGTCAACATTTTAAAAGTAATTGCCCGTTTAAAAATATAAAAGGAGTCAAATGTGGCAAGAGAGATCATAAACAATCACACTGTAGAAAAAACCTGGAAAACATTTCAACAGAAAGAAAACACGAAAACAGGTTATCGGTGACCAAAAAACGAACAGCCTCAAAGGAAATTTGTGGACGTAAAGTTGCAACTAGATAAAGGCAGTTATATCTCGATAATTAACACAGATACATAGAAAAAAACAGAATTCCTAGATTAAAAGACATTTCGAAAATTGTAGGTGGTGTTTCAGGAAAATAATTACATTTTAATGGTGTAATGATAAATCACGTCCCATTTCGTAGGAAAACCTTAAAAACCAAAGATATCACAAATTTATTCGGAACACTGAATAGAATTGTTTAACTTATGGGAACTCCCCATAAATCTTTTCAGTAAAAATGTGAATGATTTTCTTGCCAATACAAATGAATCGTCAGACGATTTGTAGAAATAATTTTAAAAGATTTTTCTTGAAGTTCTTTCTGATAAATTAGATCTCAGCATCACAACGAAAACGAAGTTCCAAGTAAAAGTAAATGCCAAACCGGTATTTAAATATAAACAAACTGTAACTTTTGCATCGTTGGAACAGATAAGCTTTTGCAGCGTTAGAAACAAATAAACAAAATCAGAGTGTATGCTGATTTTTTCCACTGGTTTAAATGAGTGTCTTAAAACTTTCCACAAGGTATTTTCTTAATTGGATGTCTCCGACGCGTACCTACATATTAGCGTAGACGATGAATGCTATAAATACCTAAAACTTAACGCATATATATATATATATATACAACAGGTTATTATATGTCTTTAATGTCACACCGATTTTTCAACAGCTTATGGATGCAGTGTTAGCGATAGTAAATTTGCATTTCCATATCTGGATGATATACTCATTAAATGCGAATCACGGGATCACCATGTAGAGCAAGTAATATATATGTTCGAAAAAATTAGGGATTATATTGAAAAAGAAAGCGTGAATTTTTTTATTACCGAAAATAAAATTGAAAGAAATGGACGAGGACCAGATCCGTTGAAGGCAGACGCAATTAAATACATGCCCCCTCCGACAAATATGACGACCTTACATGATTGCTTTGGAGACAAGCAAATTATGACCAAAATCATATTCTAAATATGCATAGGGTAAGTGTTACTGTAGATTATGTATTTAAAAAAGGTAAATTGAAATTGCTCTGAAAATTGTCAAAGGGAATTCGACGAAATTTTAAAATATTAACATCTGATTTGTTGTTAGCACGCTTCGATTCTGTAGCGGAGAATGTTGTAACTTCAGATGCCTCTGAATACTGTATCGGCGCAGTAATGCTACATAAATAAAAAGATGGTAACATGAAGGCGGTGGTTCTTGATATCAGCAGAAAATATTACAGCCAAATCAAAAAAGAGGCTCTTGTAATTATTTTTGCCGTAAAAAATTGCATAGATTTTTACACGGCAGAAGTTTTTGAATACAGACAGATCATCGTCCGTTATTATCAGTACAAGAGTAAAAGAAATAAAGATCTAGCCGTACTGCTAATAGGCTGCAACGCTGGGGTACTGTATCATTAAACTATGAATTTAAGATAGAGTATATACCATCTAAATAATTAGGACACGGTAATTGTTTATCAAGACCGATTTCAGAAAATGCTGAACCATTTGAAGATACCGTGATTGCTACTTTGCGAATAGAAAATGAAATTAAAAGCAAACGGTATAACTCCATGCGTGAACTGCTATTTACCTTACAAGATATAAAATTACAATTGGGAAACGATATATTCATTAAAAAATGAAAGAAATGCAAAAGGGTAAAAGAGATAAAAGATATTCGAGCCTATCACAAGGTGTGACAATGTGCTGATGTATGCACAAAGAGTCGTAGTGCCAGCCACACTACAAAAGCAATTACTAAAGGAATTTCATATTGAGTCAAAGGGATTTCAATAATGAAATCGTTAATGAGAAGTTAGGTATACTGGCCAACAACGGACTGTAACATTGAAGATATAGTGATAGCTCATAATACACCCGTCACAAAATGGCACCCGTGGCCAAAACCACTTAAGGTTTCATGTCACTTCGTTGTTGGGGAATGTTTTTCAACACGGTCTGAAGTGCATAAATGTAGAAAGCAAACATCTCTGGTTACAAAGATATTTGATGTTTGTTAGAATAATCAGATCCATCTTTGATCAGCCGATACCGAGTGAAAATAAAAAAAAAAGGAATAATATTTCAAAATTCTTCAAGTTAGCTGACAAACTTTATTAAAGAACTATACATATATTAAACAAGGCTGGGAGGATGGTACAATTGTTATATAAATTGCAAGAATGATATTCCTGGTAAAAGGTAAAAACAATTATCGAACATAAAAGACTTATTAACCAACTTAAAACCTGATTCAAGGAAAAATCAGACAAAAGAAGTGAATTTCTCATGAAAGTATTGCACGACACGTTTGAGGTACCAGCACAGAAACAATTTGCAATTACACGTTCTAGCACCTGAAAACGAAAAGAACGGAAACAAGAATTGAGCCCTAAGCATAAGAGATATTAAAACTCTGAGTGACTTTAATTCTCAAGTGGAGAATTTAGGGGAGACTAATTCTATAAAGGGGATATGCTGTGGAAAGATTCTGACAACATTACAAGTGACTAAAAGTGGTCTGACACATTTCCATTACATGGAGAACTGTCTAGTCGTAAGCAATTGATTGTGAACAATTGATTGGTAAGCATTTCCCTATGATCCGTTGGCAGAGAGCGTCGAGTCTCATGTAATAGTAATCGTATTGCGTCGTGTAAACAGCTTCGTTAAATTATATATCCAATACCAGGATATAGAACGTATTCAGGGCCAAACTTCGCACAACACTACGAACTGTCAATGGTCACCTGCAGTACAGTCAGTTGTATATTATTAATGCATCGCAGAGTGGAAGCAAGTCAGAACTCCCAAAGCTCTTCTCAAAGAATGGATGTCATGTGCAACAAGTAAATCCTTAGGCTGAGTTATATGGGAACATGCACTTAATTGAACAACAAGAGATTGGAGGTGCCAGGAGTGAAAATGTACAATTACGAAAGTGTGAAATACGTTTCAAAAGAACGGTTTATATAAGGCGCTACAATTTTACCCCTTTCAATGAAATAACTGCACCCTGAAAACCTTAAGGACGTAAAAAAAATTTATTCAAAATTGGTATTTTGGATGTTCCAGGTGCTAAGCGCTTTGAGAAGTGAGCAGTGTAGGAGGTGAAATCTATGCAACATTTAAAGATGCGTACATATGAGTTGGTCTTCTCCAAAATGATGAGAGTTTGGAGCATACTATACTTGAAGCTGCTGCGTATCGGATGCCATTTCAGTTGCGTATTACGTTTGCTGTCCTCTGCACCTATTCAAATCCTTCCAATGTTCTTCGCCTGTGGAATACTGACAAGAATTCTATGATGGAAGATTATGCTCACCGAGGGCTGAATGCAGACTCTACACTCCATAAATTCTGTGTTTATTGAAAATGGCACTAGCTGCATTAATATTAGCTTGCTTGTACCAATTGGAATGTAACGGGTTGAGCAGAAAGATGACAAGAACCACCCACGCATTGCAACCCTTACCAACGAGCAGAAAGGGATCGCTGATGCAGGCATTAAAGACAGTTGGTAAGAAAAGGTTGAGGTGAGATGCTGGAATCTTTCTATTTCTCTGCAGATGTTCCCGGGGGCTGTAACTTCATAAATTCCACTTCAATCCGTACACTTCGGTAAATTTCTTATTTACTTTTGCAACGTTTTGTGTTTTCTTTTTGTTGTTGTTGAAGGAATTACTGATAAATGTAAGTTCATAATTTACTGACAGGAGTAACTTCAAACATTTCACTTAAACCCGCGCACATAGTTAATTTCCCTAAAAATTTCTTATTTACTTTTGCGCCGGTTTTTTGCTTATGTGTTGTTAATGGCTTATTTCTGGTTCCTTCGATACTGGCACTTTGGTTCAGTTAGTAACAAATTTCGCTTCAACACGTACAATTCTTTATTGTCCGTAAAACTATCTTGTTAATGTTCTGCTTGTCGTATTAAGAAATATAATTTTCGTTACCCAGTTATTTTCATTGTTTACTATCTTCTGCGCTCGTGTATTTCTGTATAACCATGCCTAGAAGGAAGGTGTCAAATCTGTCTACAATGTCAAGATAAAGCCAAAAGAATGTCTCTGTCTAGAGAAAGAGAGACAGCTGCAGAAAGGGAAGCATACCAAGAAACGGACAGACTGTGCACTACGAAAAAAACAGAACATCTCAAAGTGAGGAACAGAGGTTTGCACGGCTGACAAGGAATAAGATCTCCACTGCAGAGAGACAAGGAATAAGATCTCCACTGCAGAGAGACAAGGAATAAGATCTCCAATAATTACATTTATTTTTGACTGAGTATTCGTTTTCCTCTTCTCCCTATTTTCTTTCTTCTTTCTCTTCTACTACTTTCTTTTCCCTCTAAGCAGTTTTGAAAGCGAAAGCTCATTAGGTCACTTTATCTAAAGAGGAACGCAAGACTTCCTCGTTCATATTTGAATCTTTTGCATCTCTGCAGTCTTATTTGTATTTTATTCGTTCCCCAACTAGATGGCAGCATAACTACATGTCAGATGACACTCAAAATCTTTAGTCACAACACAACTTTATCGATGTGTCTGATGGGATCCAGACTACTAACAAACGCGAAGCTTTACAAAGCAACCAAAAAACCAATGGTTGAAAAATATGGACGCCCAAACTGTGGAACCTGCCCCAACCTGCTTGAAGGCTCGGACTTACTTTTCAAACAAGGACAGAGGTTCAAATTAAAACTAGTTTCACTTGTGCATCTGAAAACCAAATTCATGTAATAACCTGCTCGGGTTGAGGACACCACTATATTGGACAAACGAGTATGACCTTGAGAAAGAGAACCACTCTAAATAAAGGGCAAATCCGTTTCCCGGAATACAGACAAATTTCTTTCAGTGAACATATAGAAACATGTGCAGGTAACATCAAACCAAATTTCACACTCTTCCCTTTTTACCAGTGCAAAGACGCAATCTCTCAACTAGAGCGTTTAAATAAAGAAACTTTTTTCATTGAAAATACAAGAAAACGCCTTAATATCCAGGCATAACCAACTGTTATCTTTTTATATATTTCAATTCACGATTACATCACTGTACATAAATCCCCTACTAAACAAGGTTTTTGAAACTTGTCTGTCTGTACTCCTATATAATCCGCACCCATTACCGAAAGCTGAACCGTTATCTCCCTTACCCACAACAATAACATGAATAACGACAACCAATAACCGCCCTTTATTTATCCACTTGTGAAGTCATTCACTCCTGAATTTCATCAAACACAACATGGACAAAATTTCTTTCTAAGAAAAAATATATATTCAAATAAGTAAAATATAATATCATGAATAGCGATATCGAAACCGGTCAATATATTAAAAATTATATTAAAACTATGTAAGTGTGCGTATTTTCCTTTTTTAATTTCTTATATACATGACACCTCACCACGTGGGGGTAATCGAAATTCCTCTTTTCTGTTACTACAACTACTACTATATACATACATATATATATATATATATATATATATATATATATAGGATATGAGATGTAATGTTGTCAAGGAGAACCAAATGTGTGAGTGAAAGCTGAGTAAGTGCTATGGACATGCAAATGAGGAGTCCAACGTTGGTCATATTTTAACATCTATATGTATAAAATTAACAGAAGGAAATAAAGATGCAAGGCTAAGAAGATTTAAGAACATTTCTAAAGAGAAGACGTTACAGCTGTTTCCGGGATATTTATGTATCTCTTCATCGGAGACGGTGCGAGAAGATGGTTAAGCAATAGGTATTCTAGAATAACTATTGCTTAACCATTTTCTCACACCGTCTTCGATGAAAGGATATATAAAATATCCCTGGAACAGCTGGAAGACCTCTCTATAAATGTTCTGAAATCTTTCACAGCCTTGGACGTTTATTTGATTCATTTATATATATCTTCTCTATATATAAAACTGAAATGCGTTTTTACCCCTTGGGTTGCTTTCAATGCCACTACGACCCGTCCTATTCGCTCCAAAGTTTAAAGGGACATGTAGAATGAGGTGACGATGCTCGTGGGCTACCTTAGAAATCCCTATCTTAAAAGGTGTGGTTGCTAGGGGCCATCATCCTCACTCACGTTATTTCCTCCTTTCCCTCTCTTACTCCCCTTCATTCATAACGTTGACAATGTCCACTCCCGTTATTTAATGTATTCCCCTCAACTCCCTTTCACTTTCCCTTTATAAGGTCGTCAGACGGCTTTCTTTGATGTATCTGTCGGCAGTCATAGGGAGAATTATCATCGCTACAAACACCACACAATCATGAGAACAAATATTATGAATCAGATATTCATTGCGTTCATTTATATATATGTGTGTGTGTGTGTGTGTGTGTGTGTGTGTGTGTGTGTGCGTGTGTGTACATACACACATCCACCTATATATACCTTATCAAACCCTGATGTATGAACGCACACACTCACTTCCAGCCCTCACATATATTCCCACTTTCTTACACACAGGCAAACACAAATTGCAAGACAATATGAATTGTAGAAGGATGAGGGTAAATAAAGAAGATAAGAGAGACATTTAGTTTGTGGAAATGACATTGGATGACATATCGAGATCTTATTATGAAGAAGATGACTAACATAAGAGAAAGTTGATGATGAAGAATAGGCCGAAAAAGGAAACAACGATGAAGCAGCAGCAGCAGCAGTAGTTGTGGTAGTAGTAGTAGTAGCAGTAGTAGAAGAAGAAGAAGAAGAAGAAGAGGAAGAAGAAGAAAAAGAAGAAGAAGAAGAAGAAGATGATGATGTTGATTATGATGATAACGATGATGAGCAACAACAACGGTAACAACGTTAAAACAACAATAAGAGAAGTGGCAGAAAATGTAGGAGCTGAAGAAAAGAATGATGTAAAAAATAAGGAGGAAACGAAGGAGTCTGTCATGAAGAAAACTTAAATATAATATTTCTGATCTTATAATCATTCTGCTTGTCATTATGTTAATTAGTCCGTCGGTAAAGCTTTCTCGTGATTAGAGAAAAAGAGGGAGAACGAAAAAGAGCGAAAGAGAAATGTCCATGACCTGAGGTAGAAGGAACGTGACTGTAATGCTTTCACGTGATTAGTTAAATAGAATGAGAGACCAAGAGAAAGAAAAAGGAATGAGAAAACGATAGTAAGTCGAAGAGTGGGGCAGAAAGAGAGGGAGAGAGAAAAAACCAAGGGAGAAAAAGAGGGAGAGAACATTGTGGTAGGGGGAACGTAATATTTATTACGTGAAGAAAATGTTAGATGAAGGTCGTGATATTGAGGAGGGTTACGAATATAATTTTAGTAGAACGGTGATGTGCTGATGGTGAGATTAAAATAAGGCAGATAGGTAGATAGAGAGATAGGTAGATAAACTGAGAAAATGAGAGAAAGGGGGAGTGAGAGACGGTGGTAGTGGTGGTAGTGGTAATTGTGAGTGCATAATGCAAAGTAACTTTTGAATTGAACTAAGTATTTTATACCACCTTTCACTTAACACATGCTCATAAATGCAATTCTGCTAATATTCACACTCATTTACAGTGTCATATGTACGACGCATATATATATATATATATATATATATATATATATATATATATATATATATATATATATATATATATATATATTATATATATATATATTACAGTTAAGAAAAATATACACTATAATTAAAATATATATATTTCAATTAAAATAAAGGTGGACACAGTAAATTCCATCTCTACAAGACCCCGATTAATGTTGTTACTGCTTCTCATACATGCCGCCGTTGGTAGTGCTTCCGCTATGGGGGAGATAGAAATTCGCAATTTAAGGTTATTTGATCCTTTTTCCAAAGCTGTGCTTATGAAATAAGCAAATTACAAAACGTGACTGAACAATGGAAAGTTAAAGAAGATTAGAAGCTACTAGCGAGAGGGTTATGCACTACAGGCAGCGTATAAGAGAAGAACAGCGGTAAGAAACCAGAGAAAGGGACAAATGGTACCAACAGATGAGCCAATCTGCAATAGATGAACAGCAACGCAAGGCACATTTGTAATGAGAGAGAATGCGAGACCAAAGTAGAAGACAGGATGAGGAAGAACAAACACAGTACGAGGAACAACAAAGATTGATATTTCTGCGGAGAATGGAAAACATGAATGATATGCAGCGTGCGCAGTATCAGGACCAACAGAAAAATGTTATGTAACAGAGAAGGGAGAATATGGATGATTTGGAAAGGGCTGCTTGTCTCCAAGATCAAACAGAGAGACATCAAGATGGAGTTGCAAGTATGAATGCTGAACAGGCGTTACGTTTGCGAGATGAACTGGTGCAACGAAAGCGTGAAGGAAGACATGGACTACCACTGAACAGACACAATAATCCTAAACGAACCTATCGTATTGGTGATATGTACTTATATTGCGAGTATTGTGGAGCACTGAACTTTAAATATGTAAACTTCATTGTTCTGTCACAATAATAAAGTGAATTTTTCTCCACTGCAACTAAACTTTCAGACATTGAAGCGTTTGTCTGAAAAAAATTACCAAGAGTCTGCTTCATTTCGAAAAAAACATCAGCAATTACAACTGCATGTCTTCCTTTACGTCATTTGGTGTGACACTCTCTGTGCCGCAAGGAAGAGGTCTACATTGTTTCTGTATTGTTGTGGAAGGATTCCAACCACCTTCCAATTGACTAGAAGGGTACTGACATATTCCTATTAAATAGACAACTGTCGAGTCTTCATCAATTAATTGGTAAATAGTTCACTGTGAGCCATTGACAGAGAGCGTTGGGTAATCGTGTCGCATCGTGTAAACACTTTCTTTCCCCCTGATTACTAAAATCATATGTTCCAAACCAGGGTATAAAAGTGGCGAAGAGTTCTTCGAAGTTTGCGTTGGATGTTTAAATTTGTTTGGGATGGGTATGAAACCAAAGAAAAATCGTTTAAGATAGAAGGCTTATTGGCGTCTGTGGTGCAGTTGCAACAGCAACAATTGTAACAACAACAAGAGCAACTACAACAGCAACAACAACGAAACCAATAGTTGCTGGAATTAATGTTAAACTTGCCAGACAGCGTAGCAATCTCTATTGAAGTATTCAGTTATAATCCAGAAGATGGGATTACCTTCTCTGCATAATTTCGAAGATACGAAGAAATTCTCAAAGAAGAATTTAAAAATTGATCTGAGAGGGAAAATAGTACGACTACCTTGTAAGACAGGTATCCTTTTGCCAAATACAAAAAATATATAGTAATTATATTCTGCCGAAGAAGTCAGGTGAGATTTGTTTCAATAAAAACTATTAATATTTTATCAAATGATTTAGAACTGGATAAAAATTAACTCTACAGACAGAAGCAGAAAAATGCCAGGGGACTCGACGCAGAAAAAAATGAAGAAAAAGATTGCTCTCATATTCCAGTGTCTCCACCGTAACGGACCAGAAATAAGACAAAAAATGTCAAGAAGGAGTCCATGTTGTGGTCTACATTTTAAAAGTAACTGCCCGTTTAAAATCCGAAATACGAAATTTTATCTAAACGTTTCAGTGAAAGAAGTTCTCTGCTAAATACTTTGAGGACAGTTTTTATATTTTGTCCAAAAACATGAAGATTTCGTCACCTGTGCCGAGGATGTTAACGGAAAGTGTAAATAATTCAAATTATATGAATTAAGATGATGTTCAATTTTATATTTTTGGTTTAAGGCCTAACTGCAAGCAAAGATGGAGATATATGTTCACGGATGTCAACAAAATTAGAACTGGACAAAAAGTAACTCTACAGACAGAAGCAGAAGAATGTCAGGAAAGACAACGCAGAAAAAAATGAAGAAAGCGACGCCCGAAATTGAAGAAAGAGATTGCTCTCATATTCCAGTGTCTCCAGCGTCACGGATAAGAAATAAGAGAAAAAATGTCAAGATCGAATAATCTTATGGGGCGGTGGTCAACATTTTAAAAGTAATTGCCCGTTTAAAAATATAAAAGGAGTCAAATGTGGCAAGAGAGATCATAAACAATCACACTGTAGAAAAAACCTGGAAAACATTTCAACAGAAAGAAAACACGAAAACAGGTTATCGGTGACCAAAAAACGAACAGCCTCAAAGGAAATTTGTGGACGTAAAGTTGCAACTAGATAAAGGCAGTTATATCTCGATAATTAACACAGATATATAGAAAAAAACAGAATTCCTAGATTAAAAGACATTTCGAAAATTGTAGGTGGTGTTTCAGGAAAATAATTACATTTTAATGGTGTAATGATAAATCACGTCCCATTTCGTAGGAAAACCATAAAAACCAAAGATATCACAAATTTATTCGGAACACTGAATAGAATTGTTTAACTTATGGGAACTCCCCATAAATCTTTTCAGTAAAAATGTGAATGATTTTCTTGCCAATACAAATGAATCGTCAGACGATTTGTAGAAATAATTTTAAAAGATTTTTCTTGAAGTTCTTTCTGATAAATTAGATCTGAGCATCACAACGAAAACGAAGTTCCAAGTAAAAGTAAATGCCAAACCGGTATTTAAATATAAACGAACTGTAACTTTTGCATCGTTGGAACGGATAAGCTTTTGCAGCATTAGAAACAAATAAACAAAATCAGAGTGTATGCTGATTTTTTCCACTGGTTTAAATGAGTGTCTTAAAACTTTCCACAAGGTATTTTCTTAATTGGATGTCTCCGACGCGTGCCTACATATTAGCGTAGACGATGAATGCTATAAATACCTAAAACTTAACGCATATATATATATATATACAACAGGTTATTATATGTCTTTAATGTCACACCGATTTTTTAACAGCTTATGGATGCAGTGTTAGCGATAGTAAATTTGCATTTCCATATCTGGATGATATACTCATTAAATGCGAATCACGGGATCACCATGTAGAGCAAGTAATATATATGTTCGAAAAAATTAGGGATTACATTGAAAAAGAAAGCGTGAAATTTTTTATTACCGAAAATAAAATTGAAAGAAATGGACGAGGACCAGATCCGTTGAAGGCAGACGCAATTAAATACATGACCCTCCGACAAATATGACGGCCTTACATGATTGCTTTGGAGACAAGCAAATTATTACCAAAATTATATTCTAAATATGCATAGGGTAAGCGTTACAGTAGATTATGTATTTAAAAAATGTCAATTGAAATTGCTCTGAAAATTGTCAAAGGGAATTCGACGAAATTTTAAAATATTAACATCTGATTTGTTGTTAGCACGCTTCGATTCTGTAGCGGAGAATGTTGTAACTTCAGATGCCTCTGAATACTGTATTGGCGCAGTAATGCTACATAAATAAAAAGATGGTAACAGGAAGGCGGTGGTTCTTGATATCAGCAGAAAAAACTCACAGCCAAATCAAAAAAGAGGCTCTTGTAATTATTTTTGGCTTAAAAAATAGCATAGATTTTTACACGGCAGACGTTTTTGAATACAGACAGATCATCGTCCGTTATTATCAGTATACGAGTAAAAGAAATAAAGATCTAGCCGTACTGCTAATAGGCTGCAACGCTGGGGTACTGTATCATTAAACTATGAATTTAAGATAGAGTATATCCCATCTAAATAATTAGGACACGGTAATTCTTTATCAAGACAGATTTCAGAAAATGCTGAACCATTTGAAGATACCGTGATTGCTACTTTGCGAATAGAAAATGAAATTAAAAGCAAACGGTATAACTCCATGCGTGAACTGCTATTTACCTTACAAGATATAAAATTACAATTGGGAAACGATATATTCACTAAAAAATGAAAGAAATGCAAAAGGGTAAAAGAGATAAAAGATATTCGAGCCTATCACAAGGTGTGACAATGTGCTGATGTATGCACAAAGAGTCGTAGTGCCAGCCACACTACAAAAGCAATTACTAAAGGAATTTCATATTGAGTCAAAGGGATTTCAATAATGAAATCGTTAATGAGAAGTTAGGTATACTGGCCAACAACGGACTGTAACATTGAAGATATAGTGATAGCTCATAATACACCCGTCACAAAATGGCACCCGTGGCCAAAACCACTTAAGGTTTCATGTCACTTCGTTGTTGGGGAATGTTTTTCAACACGGTCTGAAGTGCATAAACGTAGAAAGCAAACATCTCTGGTTACAAAGATATTTGATGTTTGTTAGAATAATCAGATCCATCTTTGATCAGCCGATACCGAGTGAAAATAAAAAAAAAAGGAATAATATTTCAAAATTCTTCAAGTTAGCTGACAAACTTTATTAAAGACCTATACATATATTAAACAAGGCTGGGAGGATGGTACAATTGTTAAATAAATTGCAAGAATGATATTCCTGGTAAAAGGTAAAAACAATTATCGAACATAAAAGACTTATTAACCAACTTAAAACCTGATTCAAGGAAAAATCAGACAAAAGAAGTGAATTTCTCATGAAAGTATTGCACGACACGTTTGAGGTACCAGCACAGAAACAATTTGCAATTACACGTTCTAGCACCTGAAAACGAAAAGAACGGAAACAAGAATTGAGCCCTAAGCATAAGAGATATTAAAACTCTGAGTGACTTTAATTCTCAAGTGGAGAATTTAGGGGAGACTAATTCTATAAAGGGGATATGCTGTGGAAAGATTCTGACAACATTACAAGTGACTAAAAGTGGTCTGACACATTTCCATTACATGGAGAACAGTCTAGTCGTAAGCAATTGATTGTGAACAATTGATTGGTAAGCATTTCCCTATGATCCGTTGGCAGAGAGCGTCGAGTCTCATGTAATAGTAATCGTATTGCGTCGTGTAAACAGATTCGTTAAATTATATATCCAATACCAGGATATAGAACGTATTCAGGGCCAAACTTCGCACAACACTACGAACTGTCAATGGTCACCTGCAGTACAGTCAGTTGTATATTATTAATGCATCGCAGAGTGGAAGCAAGTCAGAACTCCCAAAGCTCTTCTCAAAGAATGGATGTCATGTGCAACAAGTAAATCCTTAGGCTGAGTTATATGGGAACATGCACTTAATTGAACAACAAGAGATTGGAGGTGCCAGGAGTGAAAATGTACAATTACGAAAGTGTGAAATACGTTTCAAAAGAACGGTTTATATAAGGCGCTACAATTTTACCCCTTTCAATGAAATAACTGCACCCTGAAAACCTTAAGGACGTAAAAAAAATTTATTCAAAATTGGTATTTTGGATGTTCCAGGTGCTAAGCGCTTTGAGAAGTGAGCAGTGTAGGAGGTGGAATCTATGCAACATTTAAAGATGCGTACATATGAGTTGGTCTCCTCCAAAATGATGAGGGTTTGGAACATACTATACTTGAAGCTGCTGCGTATCGGATGCCATTTCAGTTGCGTATTACGTTTGCTGTCCTCTGCACCTATTCAAATCCTTCCAATGTTCTTCGCCTGTGGAATACTGACAAGAATTCTATGATGGAAGATTATGCTCACCGAGGGCTGAATGCAGACTCTACACTCCATAAATTCTGTGTTTATTGAAAATGGCACTAGCTGCATTAATATTAGCTTGCTTGTACCAACTGGAATGTAACAGGTTGAGCAGAAAGATGACATGAACCACCCACTCATTGCAACCCTTACCAACGAGCAGAAAGGGATCGCTGATGCAGTCATTAAAGACATTGGAAAGAAAAGGTTGAGGTGAGATGCTGGAATCTTTCTATTTCTCTGCAGATGTTCCCGGGGGCTGTAACGTCATAAATTCCACTTCAATCCGTACACTTCTGTAAATTTCTTATTTACTTTTGCAACGTTTTGTGTTTTCTTTTTGTTGTTGTTGAAGGAATTACTAATAAATGTAAGTTCATAATTTACTGCCAGGAGTAACTTCAAACATTTCACTTAAACCCGCGCACATAGTTAATTTCCCTAAAAATTTCTTATTTACTTTTGCGCCGGTTTTTTGCTTATGTGTTGTTAATGGCTTATTTCTGGTTCCTTCGATACTGGCACTTTGGTTCAGTTAGTAACAAATTTCGCTTCAACACGTACAATTCTTTATTGTCCGGAAAACTATCTTGTTAATGTTCTGCTTGTCGTATTAAGAAATATAATTTTCGTTACCCAGTTATTTTCATTGTTTACTATCTTCTTCGCCGTGTATTTCTGTATAACCATGCCTAGAAGGAAGGTGTCAAATTTTTGTACAATGTCAAGGTAAAGCCAAAAAATGTCTCTGTCCAGGGAAAGAGAGACAGCTGCAGAAAGGGAAGCATACCAAGAAACGAACAGACTGTGCACTACGAAAAAAACAGAACATCTCAAAGTGAGGAACAGAGGTATACACAGCTGACAAGGAATAAGATCTCCACTGCAGAGAGACAAGGAATAAGATCTCCACTGCAGAGAGACAAGGAATAAGATCTCCAATAATTACATTTATTTTTGACTGAGTATTCGTTTTCCTCTTCTCCCTATTTTCTTTCTTCTTTCTCTTCTACTACTTTCTTTTCCCTCTAAGCAGTTATGAAAGCGAAAGCTCATTAGGTCACTTTATCTAAAGAGGAACGCAAGACTTCCTCGTTCATATTTGAATCTTTTGCATCTCTGCAGTCTTATTTGTATTTTATTCGTTCCCCAACTAGATGGCAGCATAACTACATGTCAGATGACACTCAAAATCTTTAGTCACAACACAACTTTATCGATGTGTCTGATGGGATCCAGACTACTAACAAACGCGAAGCTTTACAAAGCAACCAAAAAACCAATGGTTGAAAAATATGGACGCCCAAACTGTGGAACCTGCCCCAACCTGCTTGAAGGCTCGGACTTACTTTTCAAACAAGGACAGAGGTTCAAATTAAAACTAGTTTCACTTGTGCATCTGAAAACCAAATTCATGTAATAACCTGCTCGGGTTGATGACACCACTATATTGGACCATCGAGTATGACCTTGAGAAAGAGAACCACTCTAAATAAAGGGCAAATCCGTTTCCCGGAATACAGACAAATTTCTTTCAGTGAACATATAGAAACATGTGCAGGTAACATCAAACCAAATTTCACACTCTTCCCTTTTTACCAGTGCAAAGACGCAATCTCTCAACTAGAGCGTTTAAATAAAGAAACTTTTTTCATTGAAAATACAAGAAAACGCCTTAATATCCACGCATAACCAACTGTTATCTTTTTATATATTTCAATTCACAATTACATCACTGTACATAAATCCCCTACTAAACAAGGTTTTTGAAACTTGTCTGTCTGTACTCCTATATAATTACCGAAAGCTGAACCGTTATCTCCCTTACCCACAACAATAACATGAATAACGACAACCAATAACCGCCCTTATTTATCCACTTGTGAAGTCATTCACTCCTGAATTTCATCAAACATAACATGGACAAAATTTCTTTCTAAGAAAAAATATATATTCAAATAAGTAAAATATAATATCATGAATAGCGATATCGAAACCGGTCAATATATTAAAAATTATATTAAAACTATGTAAGTGTGCGTATTTTCCTTTTTTAATTTCTTATATACATGACACCTCACCACGTGGGGGTAATCAAAATTCCTCTTTTCTGTTACTACAACTACTACTATATACATACATATATATATATATATATATATATATATATATATAGGATATGAGATGTAAAGTTGTCAAGGAGAACCAAATGTGTGAGTGAAAGCTGAGTAAGTGCTATGGACATGCAAATGAGGAGTCCAACGTTGGTCATATTTTAACATCTATATGTATAAAATTAACAGAAGGAAATAAAGATGCAAGGCTAAGAAAGATTTAAGAACATTTCTAAAGAGAAGACGTTACAGCTGTTTCCGGGATATTTATGTATCTCTTCATCGGAGACGGTGCGAGAAGATGGTTAAGCAATAGTTATTCTAGAATAACTATTGCTTAACCATTTTCTCACACCGTCTTCGATGAAAGGATATATAAAATATCCCTGGAACAGCTGGAAGACCTCTCTATAAATGTTCTGAAATCTTTCACAGCCTTGGACGTTTATTTGATTCATTTATATATATCTTCTCTATATATAAAACTGAAATGCGTTTTTACCCCTTGGGTTGCTTTCAATGCCACTACGACCCGTCCTATTCGCTCCAAAGTTTAAAGGGACATGTAGAATGAGATGATGATGCTCGTGGGCTACCTTAGAAATCCCTATCTTAAAAGGTGTGGTTGCTAGGGGCCATCATCCTCACTCACGTTATTTCCTCCTTTCCCTCTCTTACTCCCCTTCATTCATAACGTTGACAATGTCCACTCCCGTTATTTAATGTATTCCCCTCAACTCCCTTTCACTTTCCCTTTATAAGGTCGTCAGACGGCTTTCTTTGATGTATCTGTCGGCAGTCATAGGGAGAATTATCATCGCTACAAACACCACACAATCATGAGAACAAATATTATGAATCAGATATTCATTGCGTTTATTTATATATATGTGTGTGTGTGTGTGTGTGCGTGTGTGTGTTGAAGGCGAGAATTTGTTTTTACTGACCTGTTGGGTACAACATTTTTTTCTCTCAATTCAACTTTTCTGCTAAAGCCAACAGGTCAGTAAAAACAAATTCTCGCCTTCAACTCAAAATATTCTGAGATGTATAAAATATCCATTTTTTCTGGCAATATTACAAATTTTCTCACCAAACTATTGCACTTCCTTGTGTCTTTAACATGTCCTTTCTACCAAAGGCTGTATATATATACATGTAATGTGACAATTTGCGACAACCAATAATTAACGCAACCAAATTTCCAATAATATATTTGTTTTATTCTTTTCTGCCAATTTTTCCAAATATTCTCATCACACTATTGAATTTCTCTGTTACCAAACACTATATTTATACATGTAATGTGACAATTATGTATAAAAAAACATTTTTGAATTCATAATATTCAATGTGACAATTATGTAAAAAACTTTTTTGAACCCATATTATTCAATGTTATTTTTGACAATTTTTTACCAAAGAGTGAAACCGGTTAAGTAAATAAACATCTTTTAAATTGCATTTTCAAACCTTCTTTCGTATATAATTCCACTCGTGCGATACCCCACAACTCTATATATATATATATAATATATATATATATAGATATATATATATATATATATATATATATATATATATATATATATATACACAAACACACACTCACGCACACACACACACACATACAGATATATATAGACATAAAAATACATATATGTGTGTATAAATGCAAGTGTATGTGGTTATCTATGATTGCTTACGAATTTCATTTTCAAATTTCTCAATCCCGAATTATAGGTTGTCCATAAATAGTGGACCTGGATACCGTAAAGCTATTTTTCTATATGAAATACCCATTTTCAAGTTTTTTGTCCCGAGAAACAGTAGAATTACCCGATCGACGACAATTATTACTGCTTGTATATATATGATATATATATATATATAATATATATATATAATATATATATATATATATATAATATATATATATATATATATACTAGCAGTATCGCCCGGCGTTGCTCGGGTTTGTAAGGGAAATAATTATATAAGCATTTTTAGAGATGTAAGTATAATAGCCATCTCAATATGGCTAACCTCAAAGGGGGAGGGGTGTTACTGTAGCTTTTTACGTTCTGAGATTTAATAATAAATTTTAGAGAGTTACTTCCCTTATATATGTCAAAAATGGATTAAAAATGGGAAAAATTGATGGTAAATTTTTTTTTTAAATCGTAGACTCATCGTAGACGCGCGCTAATACCCAGACGGTCTCGATATGAATCACGACTATAAGATACCCGGTTTTGGTTAAACTGCACCGCAAAATGTGGGAGTAGTTAGGAATCTAAATCGTAGGAGACAGACACACAACCTCACTTTTATATATAAAGATTTCCTCTATTTACATAATATTGAGGTCTCTTTCTTTCTTTTGTTATCTTACTGTTTTTACCAATATACATATATATATATATATAAATATATATATAGTTACAGAGATGTACATGCATAGCAAGTGACTTGATCTGAGATCGTGTGCTGGAACGAAAACAGTTGCAGCGTTGAAGGTGTTTATAAGCCATTTAAGAAACACACAAAAACCGTTAGATTCACTTCAACATTTAAATTAAATTTGTCAAAATATTTTCGTCGCTTTGAGACCGCGACCTGTTAGCACGATATTTTTGTCAGTGAACAGGTCGCGGTCTCAAAGCGACGAAAATATTTTGGCAAATTAAATTTAAATGTTGAAGTGAATTTAACGGTTTTTGTGTTTCTTAAATGGCTTACAAACACCTTCTACGCTGCAATATATATATACACACATATATATGTATGTATGTATTGTATGTATGTATGTATGTATGTATGTATGTATGTATGTATGTATGTATGTGTGTGTGTGTGTGTGCGTGTCTGTGCTTGTGATTTTCCTCCACCACTGCTTGACAACGAATGTTGGTTTGTTTACATCCCTGTCACCTAGTGGTTTGACAAAGGAAACAGATAGAATAAGTACAATGCTTACAAAAATAAAACTGGAGTTGATTCATTAAACTACAATTCTTCAAGGCATTGCCCCAGCATGGCCACAGAGCAATGGCTGGAAAAAGCAGAAGAATAAAAGAATTGAGGGGGACCTCTACATGGTAGCTAGACCTGGTAGAAATAGCAGCAAAATTTCCCCCAAATCACACCTTACTGTCTTATCTTTCTGCTACTTGGATATAGGTGTTATATTCGTCTAAAAAAACTTTCCTGTCACACACTCACGCACACGCACACACACACACGCACCGTCACACACACACACACACACGCACACACACACACTCACGTTAGCTTACAATTTTATTTATATATTTGCGTGTGTATGTGTGGAAAGAAGAAGTGGGAGGCAGAGTGAAAGAATCACTCACTACAGTAAGTGAATTAGTTTCATTTTATTCGTTGCCCACTGTGTGTGTGCGTTTGCGTGTGGTGTAAACCAGACTAAGAAAAGCATTTGACACACACACCAGAATGTGAGTTTTCTGTAAATTTTGCTTAATTGGAGTTTAAATTTTAAAAACTGAACCTGGCATGACGCGATGCATTGTACTCTCAAAACTGCTAGGTAAATTGTAATTGAAGAAATCCTATATTGTAGATTTGTATAACTCCCAAAGGGAGGCAGATAAAATCTGCCTTTTATAATAAGAGATATATATATATATACGCGGTTGTATCAAAAT
Source organism: Octopus sinensis (assembly GCF_006345805.1). Classification (NCBI taxonomy): domain Eukaryota; kingdom Metazoa; phylum Mollusca; class Cephalopoda; order Octopoda; family Octopodidae; genus Octopus; species Octopus sinensis. The sequence goes on along the minus strand of NW_021833467.1, from coordinate 13,519 downwards.
TTCACGGACAAACTCTATTGCGCGCCAACGCGTGGATGCACACAATTGTAAGCACGGTGATAGCGAGCAGTGACCTTCACGAAGCAGTATGCTGAGTAACATCGATGTGTATACTTCACACGATGTGGAATTTGTATTTTTGTGATGACGTGTATGAACAGGACGGGTATGGACGAAAGAACCAACATGAAATTTTGCGTAAAAATTGGGAAGTCTGCTATAGAGAGATGGAGCATTATTCGGCAAGCTAATAGCGACGAGACAATGGGTCGTACATAATGTTTCGAGTGCACAGGTGTACGAGAGAATGACAGCTTAATCAAGAGCATTTTCAATATTGTTTCTACATCATCGGGTTGTGCATTGAGAATTCGAACCCCAAGTTCAAAAGAGGGATCAATTTAGACATTTTAAAGCTTTTCAAGGATGACATTCGAGAAGACTGACTGGATGTGTGGTGCGCAAATTATTGGATTTTTCACGACGACAATGCACTCTGTCACCACACTCGTGGGTTTCTTGCCAAAAGCAACATGCTATCGCTTCCGTGCATGTCCTTTTTGCCAGATTCAGCACCTGGTCACTTCCATCTCTTCCCCAAGATGAAAATACAGTTCATAGATCGAGATAAATAGGAAATTTAACACCGTTGTTGAGATCAAGATGTCCTCAAGAGGCCGGATTCCAAAAGTGTCAAGAAAGCTGGATCGGGTGTATTCGAAAAGCTTGGCGGTGTATACCTGCACAAGGTCACTTTACCGAATGAGATGAAGTTAATATAAGTTAGTTTTATTAAACATAACTCATCCAGGAACATTACGATTTCACTTTCTATGTATACGATGGGTTTCTTTTAGTTACCTTGAACAAATATACACGAGTTTGTTGTGATGTAAGCCAGAGTACACGCAGTGGGACTGAATGCAGTAGAAAATACTATATCACATTCATGCCAACACCTAATCGTATGTACATATATATATACAGGTTGCAACACGAAATTGTCATCATTACCTTTTTAATTTCGCGCATGCGCATTCTTTGTTTTTGACTTTTGTCTACCTCTCAGTATAGTATGATCAGTTGGGTACCGTCTGTGAGAAAAACAGCACCATGGCGTAAGTCACTCTGCCAGAAATTTTGGAAACGACATGCTGTACTGCTTGGCATTCGCGCCGAAAGATCTAATATGAACATTTCAGAGTGTTTGGGTGTCAGTCTGAGGAATGTGCAATCCAAGGACATGTACACCGACTGATAAAAATCAAAATCCAGTCAACATCATGGTGTTTGGAACGATCGCTTGTGATGGGGATTATGCTTTCATTCACGGTTTCAGAATTTAGGCGGCGAGCTGGCAGAAACGTTAGCACGTCGGGCGAAATGCTTAACGGTATTTCGTCTACCGCTACGTTCTGATTTCAAATTCCGGCGAGGTCGACTTTGCCTTTCATTCTTTCGGCGTCGAGTAAATAAGTACCAGTTACGCACTGGGGTCGATATAATCGACTTAATCCGTTTGTCTGTCCTTGTTTGTCCTCTCTGTGTTTAGCCCCTTGTTGGTAGTAAATAAATAGGTTTCAGACGGAGGTCTTCATCAAGTGCCTGGAGATGGTCGTGCTTCCCTGTAGCAATGGGGTGGCTGCTGGAAGATCCTATCTCTAGCAGGGAGACTCTGTACCATGCCATACAACCAGCAGAACCCAGCCATGGCTGTCAGACAAATTTTGCGACCACATCACCCCTAAAGTCACGCCATCTAACTCCCCAAACTGGAACCCTCTTGATTATCATGCATAGTGCGCAGTTGACTGAGAGGTCAGCAAAACCCCTTGTAATATCAAAGATAAACTGAATACAAGGATTATGGCAGTATTCACGAAATTAAACAAGGTGACCGTCGAGAGGAGTTGCAGGAGATTCCGAAGCTGACCGAAGACGTGGTTGAAGCCAATAGCGAATTTATTGAATACATTTACTTTCAAGATATTTTTTCTGTTATTTTCGTAAATATACCTGTTAAAATGGGATGTCAGTGTTTTTTCATTTTTGCGTAATTAAGCCGACACTATATTTACTGTAACCTGTACATAATATATATATATATATATATATATATATATATATATATATATATATATATATATATATGTGTGTGTGTGTGTGTGTGTGTGTGTGTGTGTGTGCGTGTGTGTGTGTGTGTTGTGTGCGTGTGTGTTTTGTGTGAGGATGCTCTTGAGTGCTACTGGTAAATCTTCCTATAGATGATACACAAGATAGCAATCCCTCCACACTATCTATCAAAAACCGCATTATCCATATATGGAATGAAAAACGTAAAGCCAGAAACTTTTCTTTCTGGAATACGATTAAAAACAACCACAAGGCAGAAATCTACGAACGCTGGCTAAACTCTACACCAATACTTTTGCCTCGTAAATTCCAACTTAAACGTATTCCAAAGAAGCCGACAACGGAAGTGCGGTAGTAGTGGTGAATACAGAATACTACAAATATTTAACACTTTCCATGTTGGAAAATAATATTTACTATGAGAAATTAATACATGACCACCCACAGTAAACGCTGAAAAACTTGCCCTCCTTACTCCAAATTCATGGAAAGGGTCTCACTAACCTTGAAATAGACTTTTTACCCAATTTTAAATACAGTCCTAGTCTATTCTACGGATTACCCAAAATACATAAAAATCCACACATTTCTGAAGCCTGCAAATCTCTACAAGCCTATGCATTAATGTCGCTCCCCCTACTGACCTCAAACTGAGACCTCTCATAGGTGGCCCTTCTTGTGAAACCCACCATTTGAGCAACTTCCTCGACATCTTACTCAAAACGTTTTTTAAAAATATGTGAAAAGCTTTATCAGGGATGACCTAGACATGCCGAACCACCTCCCGAATACACTAAAGGAAGGAACGCTGCTGGTATCTGTACACCAATATCCCACACGACAATGGTATAGAAGCAGTCACAGAAAAATACGCAGAAGAGATCTCAGGATGCATAAACCACAGAATCATAATCGAAGCACTCAAATTCATCCTGCTGATCAACTATTTCATGTTCGACACAACTTACTATCGACAAAAATGTGGAATTGCAATGGAAACCAGAGCTGCTCCAGTGATTTCAAACGTTGAAATGGGTTACCAAGAACTGAAGTTATACCAATCATCACTAGAAAATTATGGCGCCTCTTTTAATTGATATTTATAGGAGAACTGGATGAGGTTTTTGGATGATTGCTTCATACTTTGGAAATACAGCATGGACAAACTCCTTGATTTGAAAGTAATGCTTAACAACATACATAGCAATATACAATTCACTATGGAACACAACAGTAAACAACTCCCTTTTCTGGACATCTTAATTAAAATAGTTAACAGCCAAATAGAATCAGACTTCTCTTATAAACCCACAGATTCTAGACAATACCTATTGTTTGACACCCCAAACACATAAAAATTAATACACCTTTTAATCTAGCGAAAAGAATCTGTACCATACTTTCGGATACATATACTCGTGAATAAGACTCCTTGAAATTAGATCAACACTAACTAAAAGACATTAAAAGAGCTAAGGAAATAGATATACAAATATTAAGGCATGCCAGCCGAAATACTAAAACAGACTTAAAAAATACTCCCGTAGATTTCCACACATAACCCTAGAAACAACGAAGCCTTCAATATTATCAGCCAAAATCTTCCCATCCTCACAGGAGACAAAACAACGAAGGAAATTTTAAGCTCATACAAAATTTAAAAAAGCAAACTACAAGCGAATTCATTGAAAGACAATTAACCAGCGCAAGACTATATCTACTAACAACAGAGCCAAATGAGAAAATATGTGGTCGTCTCACCCGTGGAACATGTCCCAACCTTTTGGAGGATTCAGAAATCCACTTCAAACAAGAGGAAATATTTAAGATCATTTCAAATTGCACCTGACACTCGTAAAATCTAATCTATACCATGACATGCTTAGGATGTGGTAACCACTATATTAGACAAACAGGAATATCACTCCGTTGAAGAACCACAGTTCACAAGAAACAAATTCGCCAAACACAATACAGACAGTTACAGATTAGTGAACACGTAGAAAGGTGTGCTAGGAATCTTAGTCCTAATTTCCAAATTTTCCACATCTATCAATGTTCACAGAACACATCAATGCAACAAAGGTTGAATAATTAGGCAATTTTTATCAATAAATATCTTCCCCAACTGAATACTAAGACACAACTTAATACAGAACACTACTATCCCTTCAATTAACACCATAAACCACTATACATTCCTTACAAAATTCAGATTCAAATTCTATATCTAAACTTACTGCACAAAATCCAGAGCTACTTACCTCCATTACAAATAATCTTTTTATTCAGGCACTATTAGACCTAACACGGTTCATTAGCCGGTGTTCATTCAAAGCAATGAGTGGCTTATGACGAAAGCATGGTATGCTTTCTGACTCTTTAATCATCTCATAATAATGAATCTTCTGACTCCTATTTCTACCTCAGTCCATCTAAAGGTATATATATGTCGTTACCTTTCATAAAAAGCTTTTTTTTGTTATATTTACAATGTGCATTTTCGTTGAATTTTCATATTTTCCCCTTACATTTACACGTGTATTTTCTTTTTTCTTCTTGTCACATTTTTCTAATATATATGTATATATATATATATATATATATATATATATATATATATAACATATTTCTACTATATATACATATATATATATATATAATGTATATATATATATATAATAATAATATATATATATATATACATTCATGCATACATACATACATTTATACACACAAATATACACACATACATACATACAAAAATACATACATGCATACATACATATATACATATATACATACATACATATATACATACATACACACACACATACAGAAATGCATACGCTATATATACACTATATAAATACGGGTGTATGTGTTTTTTTGTGTTTTTTAGACCTGCGAGCCTCTGAAACTTTGCGTCCTCGAGTAAAACGAATTTGATTTTCGAAATCCGATTTCCAAGGTAAACATCGTCTATAAAATATAATAAATATCATAATCCTCCACGTGAAATAACCCAACTTTGAGATCTCAACCTCCTACTCTATATCTTTCACTACCCATGTATCTTATATTTGCCATACTATTTGATGCTCTCTCTCTCTCTCTCTCTCTCTCTCTCTCTCTCTCTCTCTCTCTCTCTCTCTCTCTCTCTCCCACTCTGTATCTGAATTAAAAATCAATCATTGCTTTCATTTTGTTTAAAATCTCCTACTTCTACTTTATGATACAAGTGTTCACAAACAAACAGCTTAGCTTCCAAATCTTGTTTTCTGATTGGGTAAAAATGATAAAACTTCGAACCTCTGATGTGTTTTCTAAACTTGTTCTCGAATAAATCAATAAATTTCAAATTCTGTGACAGAAGGCGAAAAGTTCGCTCTCTAATTGCTTACTTCTTTCCTTTTCTCATAGTAAACCTTGCTGCACTTTATGAAAGTATATCAATCACACTAAGTGTGTGTTGTGTTCCGAATGTGTGTCGTGTTCCTTATATATATATATATATATAATATATATATATATATATATATATATATATATATATAGGTGTGTCTGTGTGTGTGCCATTATGTCTGCGTGCGTGGATGTAAGAATGAGTGCGTATTTTTGTGCGTTATTGTGTGTATACCTAAGTGCATAAGAATTATATGCATATATTTATATATATATATATACTAGCTGAAGGTGACCCGCTCTATGCGCGGGTAAGAGTGTGGTTGTTACTTTCTGTTGCTTCCTTTCTGCATGTAACAAGCACCATCCGAACGTGGCCGATTGCAGCGCCGCCTTGACTTGCTTCTGTGCCGGCGGCACGAAAAAAGCACCCACTACACTCACAGAGTGGTTGGCGTTAGGAAGATCATCCACCTGTAGAAACACTGCCAGATCAGACTGGAGCCTGGTGCAGCCTCCTGGCTTCCCAGACCCCGGTCAAACTATCCAACCCGTGCTAGCACGGAAAAGGGACGTTGGACGATGTTGATGATGATGATGATTCTCCCTCTTTGTTTCTCTCTCCTTTCTCTCTCACTTTCCCACTCTCTTACTTTTCTTTTCTCTCGGACTCTCCCTCGCTTTCTCTTACTCTCTACCTTTATCTATCTCTCTCCCATTTATAAACAACGAAAGATCTTGAGTAAGTCTAGAAATAAAATACTTAGAAAATCAATCATAAATAGGAAGCAGTGGCAACGGAAAGGTCTGCTTGAAGGCAGACAGCAAAACGCTAACATTTAAAAGTGACAGACGAACTTGCGAGCTGAATAAAAATAATAAAATATTGGAAAGCAAAGTTTGAAGGGATAGAATCTGAGGATAGTAGAGTCACCATGGCTGGCGGGCAGCAACGTAGTGACAGTTTAACGGCTGGCGTAAAATTTTGAACTTGATGTAAAAGAAAATTCGTAAACACCTAGTTTTGAAGTGATACTTTCTCACGACAGTAGACTCACCATGGCAAGCATTCAAAACCTCTTTATCATGGACGGCAAAACATTGACGATTAAAAGGCTGGCGCAAATTTTTTAGCTTGATGTAACAGAGAATTCCTAAACACCCGCTCCTTGAAATTTTAATCCCCTTCCAGCCCCATTTATACCCCTTTTCACATTTCGGTTAATATAACCCGATTTCATTCGGGTCTACTGGGGCCACATTTTATAATATGAGGAATTTTGTCCTAGAGGTGACGCCTTTCATTGGAGGAAAAAATAGTTGTCATGCAAACTTGCCAGCACTTTCAACATAGGTGTGCATATTTTCACCTGAATCGATCGAATACGTAATGTACACATTATATATATATATATATGTGTATATATATATATATATATATATATATATATATATATATATATATATATATGTGTGTGTGGTGTGTGTGTGTGTGCACGCATTATATATACAAATGTATACAAATGTATACAAATGAGGTATATATCTGTATAAATTAAATTGGGGATAAAACCACTAATAGGCAAATCAAACAGTGAAAAACCAAAAACAAAAACATTAAAAAAATATATAATATATAAAATATATAAAATATAAAATTGAAAAATGTAAATTATTTAAATTGAAAATAAAAATTATTAAATTATATTTATAATTTGTTTAAAAATATATATAACTATGAAAACGTATGATAAAGTTTAATATACATAAAGATATATACACTTTGTATATATACATTATATATACATATTTATATATAGAACACACACACACACACATACATTATATATACATATTTATATATAGAACACACACACATATACATTATATATACATATTTATATATAGAACACACACACACACACATATAAATGAACGCAAGAATATCTGATTCATAATATTTGTTCTCATGATTGTGTGTTGTTGGTAGCGATGATAATTCTCCCTATGAATGCAAACAGATACATCAAAGAAAGCCGCCTGACGAACTTATAAAGGGAAAGTGAAAGGGAGTTGAGGGGAATACATTAAATAACGGGAGTGGCATTCTCAAAGTTATTAATGAAGGGAAGTAAGAGAGGGAAAGGAGGAAATAGCGTGAGTGAGGAAGATGGACCCTAGCAACCACACCTTTTAAGCTAGGGATTTCTAAGGTAGCCCACGAGCATCGTCACTTCTTTCTACATGTCCCTGTAAATTTTGGAGCGAATCGGACGGGATGTAGTGGCATTGAAAGCAATCCAAGCTGTAAAAACGCATTTCAGTTATATATATATGGAATTAAGGGGTTAATTTTGATGTCTTCACTTATGTTGCAAATTTATTTTATGCTATTTAGACCTGAAGAGTAGATATGTATCATTGGTTCGAAGAAATATTCATTTTTCAGATTATCAATTTTGATTAAGTCGATTTAAATATATGGTTACGAAACGCGCCTCGTCAATTTAATGTGCATAATTTAGTATAGTATGTTTTAGTATATTATTAATAATATAATTATATTTATATTTTATTATAGATAACATCTTTCATTATTAATTGGTTTAATTTACGGAGGGTCTGTCTCTTAATTATATATAAATATATATATATATGTATGTGTGTGTAAGCACACCTATATATATATATATATATATACATGCATACGTATACCCATGCATACCAGTATATATCATATATACACACTCACATACATACACTCACACATATATACATAGAGAGAGAATATTATTTTCCAATTATTCAAGTCGTTAATCAGCAGCTATCCTGGCAACCCTCCTAGAAGGTATTTTATTCAAATATATTCTCCACTGTATTTAAATTTTGGAAGTCTGTTACTTATTATATCGGTTTCTTTTGAGGAAGTGTTAAGTTACGGGGACGGAATATCTCCAGAGACTATTACAACCACAATAATTAAAGCTCACACACACTCATACACCCATGTATATATATAAGACAGGCCTCTTTCAGTTTCTGACAACAAAATCGACTCACGACACGAGTTATATAGAAGTGGACACTTGGTGAAGGCAGCACCTATTAACATTGACCACTACTCCATGTGGTATGAAATCAAGCTTCTTATTACGCAGACACGCCATTGACTTTATACACACATACAATTATATAGATATACATATATATTTATGTATGTATATATATATATATATGAATGTATTGTACGCTCAAGTGGTCGCACCTGTTTTATCCTGCTTTATATACCTACATATTGGACTTACTACTGACTGATCTTTCTGCACCTCTCCGATTCTACATATCTGCACTCTACCCGACTGCCACTGGATATACTTATGGATCTTACGGGACTCATCTTTTAATGAAATATCCCTCCAATACACTAGAACATTTAATCCTTTTTGAACTTCTGTGATTTCCTCATTTTCTTTACTTTTGAAGATCGTAGGCTCGAAACTTAAAGCCCTTTCACACTTTCCGGAGTGTCAAACTAATACACACCTTGTTCATATATCTGTGTTCTTCTTTTATTTTTCTGTAACCTTACTTCAACTATGTATATACATGTGTACAGATAGATAGATAGATAGATAGATATATAGATAGATAGGTAGATAGATAGATAGATAGATAGATAGATAGATAGACAGATAGATAGATAGATAGATAGATAGATAGATAGATAAATAGAAAGATAGATAGATAGTTAGATATAAATACAGTGTACATTTAAACACATAGGATGTACCCGTCATAGGATTTGCTGCACGCCAGAAGGAACAGTTAAAATCCAAACCGCAATTAGGGATTATCATCGAAGGGAATGAAAATTATAAAAAAATTAACTCTATCTCCTAGACAACGGATTCAGACATAATTTTAGCAAATAAAATTATTTGCTAGGCGAAGTCCTCATCAGCAGGTACGCCTAGATTAAAACATATAAGCATGAGGCAATCCAACATTGCCTCTTATGTGATACCTCTTATGTGTTTAGTTATGTTTAAATGTGTTTAAACACATAAGACGAATACGTCTGACCATTTATATGAAAATATTCCATTGTCATTTAAATCTCAATACATTGTATAAATAATCGACGTTTTATATGTCGAAGTGCTTAATTTTACTCACTGTTCAATTTTCTTCAAAATCAGTTCATTACATTTTTGTGAATGATTCTGACGATTTCTGACTTTCATCATCTTAATTTTAATTCGCTACATGACTCCCGCAATAGAATTTACCTAAAAGTCAATGTTCATCAAAATCGGATGAATTGTGTAAAAGTTACAGCATAAAATACTAATCCTATGGGTAATTGCATACAAAAAGCCCATTGTTTTTTTGAAATCTCCCTCTCACTCGCAGTTATCGATTTTTGTCATCTCTTAATGCTGGTGTCAACTAATGGACATGAGCTGTAATCACATGTAAAATTTCTACAAAATCGTTAAGAATGTCTGTATGGAAATGCTTATGTACATTTATGCCCTTTTCCAGCTCTTTTGAATTAAATAAATACATGTCCCGTATCCCCCACCAATCATTTACCTACACTTCATATTTCATTAAAATCGGATAAAAAATATGAAATTTACGGCCAAAAATAAAACCCCTATGGGTATTTGCACGCAAAACGTCTATTGATTTTATAAAACCACTGCTCCGGCGCAATTACCAATTTTTTTCTCAACTTCATATACTGAAATCAACTCACTGCCATGAGCCTTGCTCGCTCATCGATTTTCATTAAAATGGGACAAAAAATGCAAAAGCTGCTGGGAAAATAACATCGTTATGGGAATATGCGAGGTTAATGAACAAAATTTTAAAATGTCGCCATTGTTTTCAAACTACGTTTCATATTTTGTTTGATAAAAAAGCGTGGATTATAATGGTGATCAATGATTTCCAAAATTTTTCATTTAAAACTTTTGTTAATGCGTCGTTCAAAAGCATTGGCCAAAATCGGTACCGATTGGGATTGGGGATTTTAAAAAATCAAAACATTCAAACAATTTTTAAAGAGCTTCCTGCCATCATTTCAAACGTTGAGGTGAAAAATAAAATTTGAAAATCATCACCAGAACGAGTGCAGGAGTGGCTGAGTGGTAAGTAGCTTGCTTATCTCATTGAGCATGTGCGAATCAGAGTTGTGTTTGATACTGAAGCAGTAAAGACGTGTTTTTGAAGCCGTCTTAAATTGAAGATATTTGAAACTCAATTGTAAGGTAAGACATTTTTGGGGGTCTAGTGGGGGCATGTTGTCCGCCACAATTGTTGTTTACAAACAAGAAGTCCTCACTGGATTCTAGTCTACCTGTAGCTGAGTGAATATTTTTTCACTTAACTGTGAAAATTATTGTTTTTGTGGGCGTATCCTACCGCAAAATTTTGTTTGAGAATCGTGTTTGTCCAGGAATAACTCTGCGAATTTTTAGAAAAAATTTCAACAATATTGTTCCTGTAAGGATTACCTATGAGAAGAAAATTGGAATGATTTGCGTTAAAATTTTGACCTGGAGTACCGAGTGGCCTTTGCAGTGTTTTGAACTGCTGCTCTCTCTTCACCCCTCTTTTATTTAAAAAACGACTCTTTATTAATTTTTTCTTTTTTGTTTGAACTTTTTTCTCTTCCTTCTTTTTCCTTAATTATTTTGTATTTTATGAGGTGTTTTTTGGACTTTTTTTAAAAAGAAACATGGCAAAGAACAATGGAAATTTGGTGGAGTGGGAATTTATACCACCCAAAAGATGATTAAAAGAACTTGAAAGTAAGACGGTGGTTTTGAGGACCTACTCTAGGATCCTCGACGCCATTGCCAATTTGAAAAAATATAATCGAAAGAGAGATGGCAGAATTTAAGCCAGCTATTAAGTTTATCACTCGGAGGGTCAAATATGCAACCGTGTGGTTGCTGTTTGACTCCCCAGAAATGGATTGGGAATTTGCGAGCCAGCTCCTGGAAGGCAAGGACATTTTGTTTCTTCCCGCTTATTGTGGGAAGAAGTTGACGAGGGCTTGGGTTTGCGGCTTTCCACCCGGTGCTGAGCCCGAGTGGATAGGAGATACTATCCGCCGGGGTCTTCGTGGCGCTAGCACCAAGCTCTTCAATGTAAATATTCTGCCTGCGGCTGACTGGGAGATGTCAAATGCCGTTTTGACCCTCTAGATCCAGTCAGCCGAAAGTCTGGTATTTCCAGACTTTTTAAGAATGGGCGGGTCGAAGAATCCGGTGATGCTTGAAGGAGCCCCCTCCCCCAAGTGTCATCGGTGCCTGGAGCCTGGCCATATAAAAAAAGAACTGTCCTCAACGGCAAAGCAAAGTCCTGGAGCGGTTGACGGAGACCTCTGTAGAAGAAGGAATGAAGGCGGCCGAGGAGACAGAGGATGCCTGAAAGAAGAGCCGCAAAAGGAAGAAGGTGAGTAATAATGGGTGCTCACCGAAGGATTCTGGGAATGAGGGAAGGGAAGCACATGTCCTGGTCACGGAGGGGATGTACCCTCCCACAGTCAAAAGGAAAAAAGAGGAAGAGGAGAAACGGGATATTGCTGACAATCGGAGCCATGGAGCCTCATCGGTGTGTGGAGTGGGGGGTCGTGCCACTGGTGGGGGTTGGCTTAGACACAATTGGTAAGAAGTGTGCCGCCAACGGCAGAATTGATTACCTCGGACCCGGAGGAGGAAGAACTGCTGGTCTTCTGTTATAGAGGGGGAGTGGTGGAAAAGGTAATAGAAGAACACTACAAGGGTTTACCTTTGGCCTTCGCACGGTTACCCGAATGACCTCCGCAGATAGCTGTGGAGTTCATAACGTTGCGCATGTTACATAGGCTGGGGGATTAAAAGAGGAATATCGCTCGTGGCCGGGTGACGCCAACTTTGAGCATAACTTGATTTTAAAGCAAGCATGGGCTATGGTGCAGTACACGTACACAAGCGATGATGAGGATTGACAAGTGGTTGAAAAGCCTCAGTGTTATAATGTGTAAGTAGCTCAGTGCCTCACTTGTAAATGGACTAGTGTTGATTGTATATTGAATATTTTATTGTATATTATTGTATATTATTGTATGTTATTATTTGGGAGGACTTTGTTGAGAAGGATAGGGGATACACTAGAGTAATTTGGTCTATGTCGATCTGGATGAATTTAAAAGTATGTTTAGGGCTTTAGGAATTAAACCACTGGACGGCTAGAGTAATTTCAGTCCATAGGTGTAGTGTGTACGTTGGATGCAGTTGGGGGTATAATCCTGTCTGATGAAATCTTGCTAATCTTACCTATATCTGAACTGAAGGGGCAAATGAGGCGACCAGAAGGGTTCTCGGCAGATTTTATTTTATGGTCCTCTACGTTAATATGAAATGAGCGAGTTGAGGAACGTCCGGTCCTATCTTCTAATGCGCGTTTAAAAACGAGATCACGATTCTTCATGTAAATGTCTGTTAGAACGGAGACTGGTACAATACGGTATCATTTATGTAGTTATTTGTGTATTAGCTCTCGGTATTTATCTTGAGGAGCATTATAAAGTTGCCGGGTTTGACGGCTTGGAAGAGAATTTCAGAGTATTTTTGAAGACTCTTGAGGATATTATTGATTTTAGTTAGGTGGGGTTTGAGTGTTATTTTTCTAGGTTGAAAATTGATGTTCTACATCAGATTGGTAAGATGTTGCTCGAAATTATCTAGGTCACGCTTAGGAGGTGCCTTGTTTACCAACCACCTGGTTCCGGGTTCAGTCCCACTGCGTGCCACCTTGGGCAAGTGTCTTCTACTATAGCCTCGGGCCGAGCAAAGCCTTGTGAGTGGATTTGGTAGACGGAAACTGAAAGAAGCCCTTCGTATATATATATATATATATATATATATATATATATTCGCGTTTGTGTTTGCGTGTCTGTGTTTGTCCCCCTAGCATTGCTTGACAA
>NW_021833466.1:25000-27802 GCF_006345805.1 Octopus sinensis | reverse complement strand
TTTCCGTATACCAAATCCACTCACAAGGTTTTGGTCGGCCCAAGGCTATAGTAGAAGACACTTGCCCAAGGTACCACGTAGTGGAACTGAACCCGAAATCATGTGGTTGTTAAACAAGCTACTTACCACACAGCCACTCCTCAGAATTTGTGTTTCTGAGTGTCACATATGTCACGCGAAAATGGCTCGCCTGAGATGTGTTTAAGGGATCATAACGATATTACAAACAATACGAGCCAACAAGGAAGCCTTCACCTGCTTTTTCGAAAACTAGAAATAACAGCCAAATCTCTCTCAAATCACCACGTCACCTTAAAAAATAGAAAGACAGATTAGGCTTTATAATCCTAGATAAGCTATCTCTGGATATAAGATGGGGTCACAGGTAGGACATCTTTTCTGATAGACCTGTTGGATCAAGACTGGCAGATGATTAAATTACGGTAACAACTAATAGAATATACGAATACACTTTCATCTGAAATCATTTGTAAATAATTGATTTCTAAAAGATTTTTTTCACAATAATTTATCTTTCTGTATTGAACCAATTAATTCATTTACATTTGAATATTCCATCCGTATTTATATCTTTGTAGCTCTCTGATATAATCTTTTGTATACGTTTACTTTTTTATATTTTTGTTTCCCAGACCGGGCGTTGTGAGTGTTTATTGAGTGAAAACACCTAAAAGCTCCACGAGGCTCCGGCAGGGGATGGTGGTGATCCCTGCTGTACTCTTTCACCACAACTTTCTCTCACTCTTACTTCCTGTTTCTGTTGTACCCGTATTTCAAGGGGCCGGCCTTGTCACGCTCTGTGTCACGCTGAATATCCCCGAGAACTACGTTAAGGGTGCACGTGTCTGTGGAGTGCTCAGCCACTTACACGTTAATTTCACGAGCAAGCTGTTCCGTTGATTCGGATCAACCGGAACCCTCATCGTCGTGACCGACGGAGTGCTTCCATCCATATTTTAGTATACCATTTCTTATTTCAGCCGGAGGTTGCGGCCATGCTGGGAGACCAGCATTAAAGGCCTTGCTTACAGCGCCAAGATTTGCCAAGCAGTCATCCTTCTAAGTATTAACTACCTTCGATGCTGCTTAACTTCGATGATCAGACTAAAAACCGGTGTCTTCTACGTAATATGATCGTACACCGTATAAATATATTATTTTATGCTCATTTCATCTAAAGTCCTATCCTGTTCGTCGTACACTGATCGCTGCCGAAATTTATGACTGGCTCACCATATTAAAAACGACTTTTTTTTTTCTTTTTTTTTTAAAGACTCCGCCGGTTACGACGACGAGGGTCCCAGCTGATACGATCAACGGAACAGCTTGCTCGTGAAATTAACGTGCAAATGGCTGAGCATTCCACAGACACGTGTACCCTTAACGTAGTTCTCGGGGATAATCAGCGTGACACAGAGAGTGACAAGGCTGACCCTTTGAAATACAAGTACAACTCATTTTTGCCAGCTGAGTGGACTGGAGCAACGTGAAATAAAGTGTCTTGCTCAAGGACACAACGCGTCGCCGGGAATCGAACTCACAACCTTACGATCATGAGCCGAATGCCCTAACCACTAAGCCACGCGCCCTCACCTTAAAAACGACTTATTCACCCAATTACCATTATATCTTGAACTATTCCGTTAATTTCTTCAGTCTCTTATAGATTTGGAAATAAACATGAACTGCACAAACCAATGCTAGCGCCCAGTACAATAGAACATTCCGTCGTTAATTCTTTAAAATGATTTGCCATTGAATCTTCGTTAAATACAACAACAATACTGAAATTTCTTTCAATTTCTTCCTAAGTTTTCCAGATTCTTACAGACTTTCAATAAGATTAAATATAACAGCTAAAGGATATGCCAGGAATATTGAGTGCTTTGTCATCATATCTAAACTGAAGAGATTGCTAATTTAATAGAATCTTTCTAAGAACTAATAACCAATTATGTATATTTGAGTCTTACGTTCAGCCTACAGTAATTGCTCTCTCTCTCTCTCTCTCTCTCTTGTATTTGTATATATATATATATATATATATATATATACACACACAGTGCCTTAGGAATAATCTGCTCGATGAAGTACCGGTATATGGCTGTTGTTGATATCATATTTATTTTCGTAATTATTTAGATATATAATCTTATGTAATAGTATAGGGGATGAAAAAACTAAGCAGCTTAAAGATCGCGCAACGGTACAGAAACAAATGTATTTTCTAATTAAAACTTGTTTTGTTGTATGTGTGTATGTATGTATGTATATATGTATGTATGTATGTATGTATGTATGTATGTATGTATGTATGTATGTATGTATGTATGAATGTATGAAGTATGTATGTATGTATGCATGTATATATTTTATATACATATAAATATATATATATATATATATATATATATATATATATATATATATATATATATATATATATCACCATGTGTGTGTGTGTGTGTATAAAATTAAACAGACTAATAGTGGTAGTGGGGTTATGGCTGGTTGTTGACAATTTTTTCTGCCATGTAAGGCTAATTTACTCAGTATTTCTGCTATTCTAACGGCAACTCTGCGTTTGAAAAGCATCATCTTATCTGTATCGTACAACTTATATATAAACATGGCTCATGAGACCTTATTTCCGGTGATTTCCCTGACTTACAATCTCAACTTTACGACAAGCTGAGTGGACAAGAGCAACCTGAAATGAGGGGTGTAGCTCAAGAACACAATGCACGTGCCCTCAATAGTTTTTTAACTAGTAGCATTGTT
>NW_021833466.1:7500-20000 GCF_006345805.1 Octopus sinensis | reverse complement strand
AACCAAACTCAACCTCACTAGTAGTAAACCCCAACAAAAGTAGTGTACTATAATTGGTAAATGTATAAGGATGTAATGCGATGTAATAAGATGTTACTGTCCGTAATGAGGAAGCAGAGCAGCCGAGGCGGAAGATGAGTTGTTGTTCTTTTTGATAACGAGAAGTAGGTAATCTTCACAAATTGAGAGATGGGAAACTGTGAATGCGAGTTAGTTGTAGTGACATCCAGTTGGTGATATATTATAGTTCAGGTGAATATCACATGAATCTTCAATTATTCAATCTACTAATCTGTGGCCAGTTTCTCTAATATTTAAGACCACAGAAATAATATTTAAGGCAGTAAATAATATTTTGCGGGGTACAGATGAAATTCTCTGAGAAGAGAAAGAGACAGTGGCTGTGGTTTCGTTGGCTCCAAATAGTATTACTGAGTTTTTGATTAATGGCATGTATTACTCCGGACTCAGGGTGTTAAGGAGTTAAAAGAGCAGCAAATCAGAAACTTGTTTGGAGCAGGGAAAGAGTTCTTTTATGGAAAATTGGGGAAATAGTAGAGTCTAGGCAGAAGAAATGGAACGCGAATAAGATAGAGCGTTGAAGAGATAAGGTATTAGGACCATAGGTGAGTGGGTGGGGTGGGCGATCAAGGAACGGACAGGTGCAGGACGTAGGTGCAGAAATATGATCGATTTACGTTACCAAATGTCGTACATTTATTTACAATCATACACATACACACACACACACATTTTCATACACACACATATATATATATACGTATAGATGGAACGGTCAGCGATAACGGCGTTGGTTTAGTCCAACATGGTGGAAGCACCCCGTCGGTTACGACGATGAGGGTTCCGGTTGATCCAAATCAACGGAAGAGCCTGCTCGTGAAATTAGCGTGTAAGTGGCTGAGCACTCCACAGACACGTGCACCCTTAACGTAGTTCTCGGGGATATTCAGCGTGACACAGAGAGTGACAAGGCCGGCCCCTTGAAATACAGGCACAACAGAAACAGGAAGTAAGAGTGAGAGAAAGTTGTGGTGAAAGAGTACAGAAGGGATCACCACCATCCCCTGCCGGAGCCTCGTGGAGCTTTTAGGTGTTTTCACTCAATAAACACTCACAACGCCCGGTCTGGGAATCGAAACCGCGATCCTATCACCGCGAGTCCGCTGCCCTAACCACTGGGCCAACATAGAGAGCTTGTGGATGCAAAATTATGCATTACCTGTATGTGTATACCTGTGTGGGTGTCTGTAGAAGTGTCTAATATAGAAAACCAATATATGAGTCTTGATATTCGACTAAAACGTTAACCAGATTTTTCATTATCAAATTAGTACAATGCATTACTTTGAGTTGCAGTGATACGACAAAACTATAACTGCTTCACTCCACACCCAATATATATCAAATACTACAGTGAAAATAGCATTCTGAGATCTAATCTGAAGTACTCTTGTCAATGTTTCATATATTATATCAGCCACCACCTAGCAGATTGTTTGATATCTCATATCAATACATATTCCGATAGATGTGTTCAGGCTTTCATCATCGATTATATAAAAATGTTTGTTTGATCGTCTTTACCTTTGATCGATAGTGAGAGTACATTGATATAGTCGGGCGTTTTTATGTGCATGTGTGTGTGTGTATTAATATATATTATATATATATATAATATAATATATATATATATATATATATATTATATATATATATATACATATGTGCGTCTGTCTGTGTGTATACACGCATACACACATACAGGTATATTATATATATATATAAGATATACCTATATGTATTTATACACATTCATGTGCATATAGATAGATAGATAGATAGATAGATAGATAGATAGATAGATAGATAGATAGATAGATAGATAGATAGATAGATAGCCTGGTACTGGTGTGTGTGTTTGCATATATATATATATATATATATACACACATGCATGCACGCACGCACACACATATGTATATATGTATGTATGAAAGGCGGCGACCTGGCAGAAACGTTAGCACGCCGGGCGAAATGCGTAGCCGTATTTCGTCTGCCGCTACGTTCTGAGTTCAAATTCCGCCGAGGTCGACTTTGCCTTTCAACCTTTCGGGGTCGATAAATTAAGTACCAGTTACGCACTGGGATCGATGTAATCGACTTAATCAGTTTGTCTGTCCTTGTTTGTCCCCTCTGTGTTTAGCCCCTTGTGGGTAGTAAAGAAAGAGGTATTTTGTCTGCCGCTACGTTCTGAGTTCAAATTCCGCCGAGGTCGACTTTGCCTTTCAACCTTTCGGGGTCGATAAATTAAGTACCAGTTACGCACTGGGGATCGATGTAATCGACTTAATCAGTTTGTCTGTCCTTGTTTGTCCCCCCCCCCTCTGTATTTAGCCCCTTGTGGGTAGTAAAGAAATATATAAATGTATGTATGTATATATACACGCATGTAGTAAAAAGTGCTATACTTGTTAAATGATAATACGGGTACATATAACGATACCAAGTCTGGATCTGTTCTTTGACAATAAGTCAGTTCTTTTTCAAAATGATGTCTGTGTGTGAGCGCACGCGTGTGTTCGTGTGTGTGTGCGCGTGCGTGTGTTTGTGTGTGTGTGAGCGCACGCGTGTGTTTGTGTGTGTGTGTGCGCACGCGTGTGTTTGTGTGTGTGTGCGCACGCGTGTGTTCGTGTGTGTGTGCGCGTGCGTGTGTTTGTGTGTGTGTGTGCGCACGCGTGTGTTTGTGTGTGTGAGCACGCGCGTGTGTTTGGTTGTGTGTGAGCACGCCACGCGTGTGTTTTGTGTGTGTGCGCGCGCGTGTGTTTGTGTGTGTTGAGCACGCCCGAGTGTGTTTTGTGTGTGTGTGTGCGCACGCGTGTGTTTGTGTGTGTGTGCGCACGCGTGTGTTGTGTGTGTGAGCGCACGCGTGTTTTTGTGTGTGAGCACGCACCGCGTGTGTTTGTGTGTGTGTGTGAGCACGAGTGTGTTTTGTGTGTGTGTGCGCACGCGTGTGTTCGTGTGTGTGTGTGCGTGCGTGTGTTGTGTGTGTGTGTGTGCGCACGCGTGTTTTTTTGTGTGTGTGAGCACACGGCGTGTGTTTGTGTGTGTGGTGCGCACGCGTGTGTTCGTGTGTGTGTGCGCGTGCTGGTGTTTTGTGTGTGTGTGTGCGCGTGCGTGTGTTTGTGTGTGTGAGCACGCACGCGTGTGTTTGTGTGTGTGTGCGCACGCGTGTGTTCGTGTGTGTGAGCACGCGCGCGTGTGTGTATATGTTTGTATGTTCGTGTGTGTAGGCACGCGCGTGTATGCGTTTGTGCGTGTTAGTTACTGCCTATATTACGCAATATAAATTTATGCAGGGTCATGGGGTCACCAACTGACCGAAGCACAGGAAAAGACAAGGTGGCGTAGTGGGAAGAGATGGCATCAACATGACCTTTCATTTAGTATATAACAATCATGAACAACCTGGGGCCCGCCTAATGGTGATCTATGTTTCATGTAGCCCAGTTTCGAGAAGTGGGCTGCCTACCGTGCAGGGTATGATAGTATACACGCGCGGATACACAAATACCTACTTACACAAGTGTTCATATATATATATATATATATATATATATAGGGAAAGTTTACGAAAAAAACCAAAAGACGAAGACAGGTGGTGTACGAAACAAACAGATGTATTAGTATAACGCTCAGGAATAGAAAAAGTATTTTACGTTTCGAGCCTACGCTTTCTACAGAAAGGTACACAGAAAAAAAATATATATATATATATATGTATGTATATATATATATATATATATATATATATATAGATTAATATATATATATATATATATATATATATATATATATTATATATATATATATATATATATATATATATATACGAAGGTATCATTAATTCTATTATTATCCAATGTAACTATTTCAAAATGATAATAACAGAATCAATGACACAGGCGATAGCAGGCCAAAAAAATAGCATTAAATAACCGAGGGATTAAAATTAATCAAAGGACATACTAAGTATGTCTACCTGCTTGAAATAACAGATTATTTTACACTGGTGGCTGTTATGATTTCGGCGCGAAACGAATCAGTTGCAGCACAGACTTCGAAGCGATGGGTTGGGAGTCTCTAATCATGGTAACGCGTGCTGAAGAAGCTAAGGTTTATTTTACCAGTGTAGAAACCGGTCCACGTGAGTCCAGATACTTAAATGTATGTTAGTAGATTGTCTTAACCTGATTTTGCCTTCGTTTAATTTCTGTAGTTTTCATCAGTGTATTTTTGGCGATTTAATAAGAGTTTTGACTGTTATTCCAAGCAGGTAGACATACTTAGTATGTCCTTTGATTAATTTTAATTATATATATATATATATATATATATATATATATATATATATATATATATATATATATAATTAAGTATGCCCTTTGATTAATTTTAAGTATATATATATATATATATATAAAATTAAAATTAATCAAAGGGCATACTAAGTATGTCTACCTGCTTGAAAAAACAGTCAATATATATATATATATATATATATAAGAAAATAGTAAAGTGTGAAAAAACGACAGAAGGCTTAAATGTTAAAAAATATATATATTTGTGTCAAAATGTCTGGAGAATATTGGAAAAATTTTTTTCCTTTCCTTAAAATGACATAATTTTAAAATTTTTAAGAAATTACCGGTTTCGCTTGTAGCTTTTCAAATTTCTTGTGACGTTATGTTTATATTGCATGGAGTTATCGTTGTGTTATTAACAGGAGATTTCTAAATAAGGGGAGGTAGTGAGTGATTTCTTCCGGTGTAAGGGAGATAATCGCTTAAAAATTTTTTTTCCCTTTTCTTGTTAATTTCTCTGTGTCAGTATGTTCGGACGGTTGAGTCTGGGTTTGTACTTTTCAATGAAGAATGTTTCCTTGTTCAGTCTCATTTGTGTTGATGATCCGAAAGCACATTGGTAAAATGGGAAGATTAAAAATTGTGGCAGTATTTGCTTTGCGCATTTCTCAATGTGCTCACTAAAAGGTATCATTCTATATTCTGGGAATGCAATCTGTTGTCGATGCAGTGTGCATCTACGCCTGAGTGATAGTCCCGTTGAACCCACGTAGTCTTGGTGGCAGCCCGAGCATTTAATAACATAAATTATGTTTTCAGAGGCACAAGTAAAGTTAGATTTGATCTTGAATTTCTGTCCCTCTTTAAAGAAGAATTCTGATCCTTCCAATAGGTTATGACATATAGTCAGTTTAAGGATATCTTATCCTCTTTATGGATTAAAAAATCCAAAATTTCACTGGTTTAATCCCCATCACATTAGGAGAAAAATTCTACGTTGCGTTATGGATTATAATAATAGGTAAAATTAATAATGGAGAGAAAATGGAGAGTTAAAGATGTCTAGTTAATTTATTTACTTCATATTTTATTTTTAAGATATAAATTCAAATATTTTTTTTAAAACACAGGAGGAAGCACTCCGTCGGTTACGACGACGAGGGTTCCGGTTGATCCGAATCAACGGAACAGCCTGCTCGTGAAATTAACGTGTAAGTGGCTGAGCACTCCACAGACACGTGCACCCTTAACGTAGTTCTCGGGGATAATCAGCGTGACACAGAGAGTGACAAGGCCGGCCCTTTGAAATACAGGCACAACAGAAACAGGAAGTAAGAGTGAGAGAAAGTTGTGGTGAAAGAGTACAGCAGGGATCACCACCATCCCCTGCCGGAGCCTCGTGGAGCTTTAGGTGTTTTCGCTCAATAAACACTCACAACGCCCGGTCTGGGAATCGAAACCGCGATCCTATGACCGCAAGTCCGCTGCCCTAACCACTGGGCCATTGCGCCTCCACTTTTTAAAAGAACAATAGAAGTCTTCTACTGTGTTTTTTTTTAATTTATTTGTATTTATATTTTAAAGACAAAATATGAATGAAATAAATTAACTAGACATCTTTAACTCTTCATTTTCTTACATTCTTAATTTTTCAACCAAAACCTTTAAATGTTCTCAGCGACGATGTAATACATGCCCCTACATCAACAATATTACCACATCATGGGGCCCAAGAAGCAATATCACATAATGGGTACAGTGAACTTGCCGTGAAGAGTGGAATATCTAACGCTTCGGATTAAATCCTTCGTCAGGGGGAGGAGAAAAAGAGAAGAAAAAGAGAAAAAAGTCAAACAGAGTTTACATCCTCTCTGTTTCACTTCTGTTTCACTTCGGCGAATCTCATATAATGCATCATAATGTATCTGCGGTGCTCTTTACATTGGAGAAACAGGGCGACGCCGGGAATCACTTTCGCGAACACATCAGAAGCATAATGCTACATATGCCGGGCCAACATGTCGCCACCCACTTCAACTCTGTGAATCAGTCTATTGCAGATTTATCAGTGTCTGGTATGACCTTGCACCACGGACCCCCTTCTCTAGGAAAAGAAAGGAGCAACGTCTCATATTTGATCTTGGCACTACGCCCCCAACAGGTATGAATAAGGCGGAGAGCTGGCAGAAACGTTAGCACGCCGGCCGAAATGCTTTGTAGTATTTCGTCCGCCGCTGCATTCTGAGTTCAAATTCCGCTGAGGTCGACTTTGCCTTTCATCCTTTCGGGGTCGATTAAATAAGTACCAGTTACGCACTGGGATCGATATAATCGACTTAATCCGTTTGTCTATCCTTGTTTGTCCCTTCTGTGTTTAGCCCCTTGTGGGTAGTAAAGAAATAGGTATGAATAAACGTTTTTCCTTTCATCCTTTCACCTCCTCTTAATCCTTTTTTTTTTTTACCCTTTTTGATCCACCCCTTCCACCTTCTCTCAGCAACATTCCCGTATTTACTTACTTCTACTCTCACCAGCATCCTTCTCCTTCTCCTTTCTGCACACCCTCTCCAATAACTTCTGTTTCACTTTAGCTGCCCGTGTTTTTCTGCGTCCATTATCAGTTGCAGCCAGTTTTTCATTCTGAGAGGATGTAAACTCAGTTTGACTTTTTTCTCTTTTACTTCTCTTTTTCTCTTCCCCCTGACGAAGGATTTAATCCGAAGCGTTAGATATTCCACTCTTCACGGCAAGTTCACTGTACCCCTTTCGCTTTTTTCTATACATTTTCAAGTCTTGCCGACGATTATTGCCTGATTATTGTCATTATTATTATTATTATTATATTATTATTATTATTATTATTATTATCGTTATTATTATTATTGTTATTATTATTATTATTATTATTATTATTATTAGTATTATTATTATTATTATTATTATTATTATTATTATTATTGTTGTTGTTGTTGTTGTTGTTGTTATTGTTGCTTTGTTGTTGCTGTTGTTGTTGTCGTCGTCGTTGTTATCGTTGTTGTTGTTGTTGTTGTTGTCGTTGTTGTTGTTGTTGTTGTTGTTGTTGTTGTTATATGTGTGTATATATGTATATTGGCCTGCTCACCTAGCCAGCGGGGTTCGAAAGCTAAAACGATGCAAAAGCATTACGACAAGCGATGTATAACAACATCCGAGATGACAAAGAAACATAAAGCGATGAAGGATACGCAGCAAATAAGCTTTTACTTTAGAGTAATTTTCTTACATGCATGCATGCATATGAACTTGTGTGTACTGGATGGAAGCACTCCGTCGGTTACGACGATGAGGGTTCCGGTTGATCCAAATCAACGGAACAGCCTGCTCGTGAAATTAACGTGTAAGTGGCTGAGCACTCCACAGACACGTGCACCCTTAACGTAGTTCTCGGGGATATTCAGCGTGACACAGAGAGTGACAAGGCCGGCCCTTTGAAATACAGGTACAACAGAAACAGGAAGTAAGAGTGAGAGAAAGTTGTGGTGAAAGAGTACAGCAGGGATCACCACCATCCCCTGCCGGAGCCTCGTGGAGCTTTTTGGGTGTTTTCGCTCAATAAACACTCACAACGCCCGGTCTGGGAATCGAAACCGCGATCCTATCACCGCGAGTCTGCTGCCCTAACCACTGGGCCATTGCGCCTCCACTTGTGTGTACTAGGGAGTTAGAGGACAAAGCAATTATCAGTGTGATGACTGAATCTCGGCTCCAGGGTTACTTACAGAAACATCATGGTCGAGAAAGGAAACTGTCTTGGAAAAGGAGCAGAGTATTTACAAGAAGAAATGGGGGAAATGAGCGACTTTGTCTTCTGTTTTTCATTAATTATTTTGCAGACGTTGCAGTTATAGTTAAATGTCCCCTGGATGTGGGGGATCTTAAATGACTTCTTCCATATGTTGTAGATTTTTGTGCCTGTGAAGCTCGGCAGTTGCTGTATGTAAATGAACCAACTGCAGGCTATGATGTTTTGTGTTGCATGTTTCAGTGGTTAGAGCGTCGGGCTCACAATCATAGATAGTGAGTTCAATTCCTGGCCTGTGCTACACACTTTATTTTACGTTGCTCCAGTCCACTCAGCTGTAGAAAGGAGCTGCAATGTCATCACTGGTGCCAAAGGCTGTATCAGGCTCTGCCTTTCCCTTGGATAACATCAGTGGCGTAAAGAGGGGACGCTGGTGGCTGCTGGTCTTCCATAAAACATTGTCCGGATATATACATTCACATACACACACATACATATACACGTACAAACATATACACATACACACACATACATACATATTCACATACACACACACATACATACAAACATATATACATACAAACACACATACATGCATACATATAGACATACATACATACGGACATACATACATACGTACAAACATATATACATACATACACACATACATACACACACATACATATATACATACATACACGCATTCATACGCACATACATACTTACATACATTCATACAAGCATGCATACATTCGCAAATACATACATACGTACGTACAAACAGACATACATGCATACATACATACATACATACATACATACATACATACATGCATACATACAGACATACATACATACAGACATACATACATACATACTACATACATAACGTACGTACGTACATATATAACACAAATGTACATATATATAAACACATATATACATATATATGGTATTCATATGAGTCTACACACACACACATATATACATATTTTTCAACACCACACCCGTATATATATGTATATCTATATATATATATAATATATATAATATAATATATATATATATATATATATATATATATATATATACTTGCTATAATGGCGTTGGTGGTGGGGGAGTGTATTTACAATATGGTCTTATAATAAATACACAAATACGTAATACGCACGTACCTACATACATTCATACATACATAAATACATACATACATACATACATACATACATACATACATACATACATACGCACACACATACATACATGCATACATACATACATACATACATACATACATACATACATACATACATACATACGTACATACGTACATACATACATACATAACTACATACCTGCACAAGGCCTTACTCTCATTTCGGTACACATGATACACAAAGTCATAGAAACCCATAAAATATGCACACATTGACACGGAACTTAACCAATTACAACATCTGTAAACTTCAAAGCGGTTAGATAAACGAAACCATCAAACCATAATGTTTATCTATTGTGTGAGGGTGTGTGTGCGTGTGTGTTGTGTGCGTGTGTGTGCGTGCGTGTGTGTGCGTGTGTGTGCGTGTGTGTGTGTGTGTGCGCGCGTGTATGAGAATCTCTATGCATACATACATACCTATGTATTTATATATATATATGTCAAAGTGCGTGATTTTTATGTATGAATATATTATATAATATATATATATATACATATATATATATACATACATTATATATATATATATATATATTATATAATATAATATATATATATATATATATATATATTTATATATATATATATATATATATAAAAAATATAATATTTTTCACCCACACCACCAATATATAACTATATATTATATATATACTTTATATATGTGTGTTTGTGAGTGGCGGGGGCAGTGTATTACAATATGTCTTATAATAAATACATAAATACATACGTACGTACCTACATACATACACACATACATACATACATACATACATACATACATACATACATACATAAATACATACATACATGCATGCATACAGACATACATACACACATACATACATACATACATACATACATACATACATACATACATACATTCATACATACATACATGCATACATACATACATAAATACATACATACATACATGCAGACAGACAAATTCATGTATGCTGTATATCTACATTACAGTAACTCCGAGTACCTGCTCATTCAGACTTGTGTGTGTGTGTGTATGCATGCATGTATGTATGTATGTATGAATGTGAGTATGTATGTACGTATGCATGCAAGTGTGTGTCTTTGTTTGTATGTTTCTATGTATGCATTCTTTCATGTATGTTTGTGTATTTAAACACACAGCCGCACGCCGCACTCACACACGCACACACACAATTTAAAGCATGCACACACACACACACGATTCAAGTGATAGAACCAACACCAACGCCAACGCAACCCCACCGCCCATTGATATGATATTAAAAACTCTCACAGATTCAGAGACATTCAATTCGAAGCCATAAGATCTCAGTATGGTTTCTTTTTTCCTTTTCCGGGAAACTGTCCAGACGAAATAATGGAGACACGAGCTGTTTTGTAATATTGCTCTCTGGATAAAACTTTCTTTATCAGTGTTTCGAGACCATTTTTATCTTTTCATTCTTTCATTTCTGTTCCTCACTTCAAAGAACTGGTCCTCCATCCAATATCTCTATATTAATCTGTGCCACTTCTCTTTATTTAGTTTACCTATATTAAACAAATGGTGCGTGTTTAAGTTTGGTTATTCCTAGCGAATATAATATATATAGTCTGCTATATGTGTGTATGCGTGCCTGTGCATGCCTGTGTGTGCGTGTGTGTACTTTATAGTCTATAGACATACACATATACACATACATATCTCAGCTTTTCACAACCGGGACCCGAAACCGTAATCACATCTATTGATAACAATGATGTGACTTCTTAATTAGGAAACTTTAAGGAAAGTTGTTCTAAACAAAATTATGGTAAAGACGAGATTTTGTTATTAGTACCTTATTGGTTTAGTACAAGCAGCTTTAATATTTTTTCACCCCTTTATGAAGTTTGAGTTTATCAAAGAGAAATAAAATACAGTTCTATATTTAAGAGATGAGGAATTATGTACAATATTCACATTATTTACATTATTTACATTAATTACATTTGACAGATACTTGTCTTCATCTTGTTTGTTGTTAACACAATGTTTCGGCTGATATACCCTCCAGCCTTCATCAGGTGTCTTGGGGAAATTTCGGACCTGGGTTCTCATTCCTAAGGTATTTTTCGATGTTATTATTATTATTATTATTATTATTATTATTATTATTATTATTATTATTATTAATGTTCAGGTCACTGCTTGGAATCGAACTCGGAATCTTGGGGTTATTAACCCGCGCTCTTAACCACTACGCCATAGTAGTAGTAATAATAATAATAATAATAATAATAATAATAATAATTCAAAAGATAGTGCTCATGGGAACTGCTCATATCCTACGCAAAATACTCTCTATGTAATCCCAAGGTTTAAAACAAACTTTTTTTTTTTAATTTATGTATTAGACATTCACTAGTACAACACCAAAAAAAAAACCAAATATATGGCACACTAGGCATAACAACAACGTGAACTTCCAACCTGTTGTCTCTTGAGGTCTCTGGGTGAGTCTTGGAGCCAACTTGTACAGACATAAAGCAAAAGTCAAACATAGAATAATAATAATAATAATAATAATAATAATAATAATAATAATAATAATAATAATATAATAATATAATAATAATAATAATAACATCGAAAAATACCTTAGGAATGAGAACCCAGGTTTGAAATTTCCCCAAGACACCTGATGAAGGCTGGAGGGTATATCAGCCGAAACTTTGTGTTAACAACAAACAAGATGAGGACAAATATCCGACGAATGTAAATAATGTAAATAATATAGAAATAAAATAGTTATAAAGATATGTAATAATTTTTATGTCAAAACTATTGAAAAGGTTGCAAGACGCAACGAAAATTTTTGAAAAAGAAAAAGAAAAGTGGAAATTTTACCGGTGAGTGCGTTAAATTATAAGGCACCAAAAGAGAATGACACAACAGAATATGCTTCAACACACGAACTCGCATAAAGAATCTTGCAAACCAAATCAAAAAACGAAATAAATTTTTATGTAGTTTTCTGAAATATTGAATGGATTTCTAAGTTTCCATTGGTATAGAACGTTGGGAAACGCTGGGTTGGGCGTACAGTTGGCCCACCTACAACTCTCTCTAAGGAAATAACCTGCCAAA
>NW_021833466.1:0-5000 GCF_006345805.1 Octopus sinensis | reverse complement strand
CGGCCGTAAGATTTTATACATAAGTTTTATATATATTTAGGATTCCTTATGAATCATTTTACATTCGCTTTTTTATCTTCCTCTTCATTGAATCAAATTCGAACATTCGGACTTCACAGATACATTTATGGAATTATATTTTTGTATATTTATATTTATGAATTTTTATGTGTTTATAAATTTTAATATGTCTATGAATTTTTATACATTTATAAATTTTCGTGTATATCTTATATATCATATGTATGTCTATGTATGTCTATTGAACACCATGGAGAATTTCGTAACTATGGATTGAATGAATATATACACCGACGTTTGAATTCCTCTTCTCTCCTAAATTTTATGTATGTGTGTGTGTGTGTGTGTGTGTGTGTGTGTGTGTGTGTGTGTGTGTATGAAGGTAATTTTATAACTTAGTAAAAGCGAAAAAATTAAAAATAGCACTGCTGGTGGAAGTGCTCAGGTAAGACTGAGACAAAAACAAAAAACAAATTGAAGAATATAATGAATAAACGCTCTCATTGGTCAAAAGTAATTTAATAACATTCCCATTTTATCACAATATCAAACATGAATATATATTAAATATATATATATATATATATATATATATATATATATATATATATATATATATATATATATATATATATATAAGCATATATATTATATATATATATATTAAATATATAAATTTGAAAAAAACACCTTTTATCAATTCAATAATGAAAAATTAAATTACATATTATAGAAGTAATTTAAATTACATATTAAGATTACATATTATAGAAAGATTAAATATAAGATAAAGCATATAACGATGATTAAGTTATGTGCAAAAAAATAAATAAAACGTATATATTTGGTAGAATAACGAACGTGTTCGTGGCTATATTTAAGAAATGATAAAAGAAAAATAATAGTAGTGGGAGTAAAATCACTTCCTTATAAATATAACCACTCTTCAGGTTAAATATAACAACAATAATAAAATAATTAATTAGATAAATTAATAAATATACGTAAAAAATCATGTAAAATATGAAATATCTTAACAAATATATTCTTGTTTAAAAAATAAGATACAATTAGTTAAAATATTTAAAACAAATTATATATATATAATATATATATATATATATATATATATATATAATAATAAGATACAAAAATACATTAAATGAAAACTAAATACTACAATTTAAACTATATACATTAAATCAAATTATTAATTAATTTATTTATTTAATAAACAACCAAATAAAGTATCATGCCCATTAAGTAATTTATACTAAAAACCTTAATGTTAAGTAATATACACAATACTAGTACAAGCCATAGATACTGGAACCAAAAATAGGAAATGGTTCAAATATACACACTTCCATTAGATAAATTAACTATATTATTAATATATTCGTATTATCTATAGATTTACTATTTCACTCCATAATATAGTTGACCAAAATATCAATTGTTATAAAACTAATTTACTTACATTTAATACTACGTAATAAATATACCACCTAATTTTTAAATAATGTATTAAATAATAAATATTGTATTGTCTTACAAAACTAATTCTCAAATTAAATCATGTGTACTACGTTAAATCCCATTATAAAAATAATAATAAACCATACTAAATAAATAGATATCTATTTATTTAGCATGCTTTATTATTATTTTATAAAGAGATTTAACGTATTAAACATAATTTAATTTGAGAATTAGTTTTGTAAGACAATACAATATTTATTGTTTATACACCTATCTTCGTCTTTTGTGTTGTCTGTAAAGTTCAACTATATATATATATATATAAACCTCCTAAAACTAGAAGCCTTTCATTAAGGATTATCCTGGCATAATCAGACTACCAATAAAGGACAATCAAGCAATACCAATATATGTGTTATCATGTTCATTGTTTTATCTTGGTATAAAAGATGGACTACAGCAAATATTCTGCTCAATACCACAAATTTGCTTGTCAGTTGTTTGACCTTAACCAGTTGAGCATGTCCCTTAGTGGCTGATGATATGTGCATCTCCTATCACGAGCAGAAGTAGTGGGGGAGCATCATAGCCATGTGTTGAGATCGATTCTTTGGGGTTAGAATAATTCACCTCTGGAAACATGGGTGTTTCGTTCAACATCCTTAAACAATCCTTATTCAGGGAACTTTTGAGCGGGATGGGTCGCTCAACCAGAAGAAAATTCTAACTGGGCCCCACCTGCAAGGTCATGTGCTGTTTATCTTGATATGAGATAACCATATCGCGCACATATGGTTGTGATGTATGTGCCTAGTATACCCTTATCAGACGGGTAGTCATGATGGGTATACTGGGCTTCGTATATTTTACCCCAGTGTCACTTTGATGGTATGCACAGCTCTCTCACTCAATGATAATAATATTAATAATAATAAGTTTCTGATTTAGGCAAAAGGCAAGCTATTCTGAAGAGGGGTAGCTAGTCAATGCCATCAACCCTAGTACATTACTAATCTTTTATTTTTATCAACTCAAAGGAATGAAAGGCAAAATTAACCTGGGCGGAATTTGAACTTAGAACGTAGCGGCAGAGGAAATACCTATTTCTTTACAACCCACAAGGGGCTAAACACAGAGGGAACAAACAAGGACAGACAAAGGTATTAAGTCGATTACATCGACCCCCAGTGCGTAACTGGTACTTAATTTATCGACCCCGAAAGGATGAAAGGCAAAGTCGACCTCAGCGGAATTTGAACTCACAACGTAACGGCAGACGAAATACCGCTAAGCATTTCGCCCAGCGTGCTAACGATTCTGCCAGCTCACCGCCTTTGAATGAGTTAATAATAATGGCTTTTAATTTAAGAACAAGGCCGGCAAATTTTGAAGTGAGTCAGTTAGCCGATATCATCGATCTCAACTACTTTTCTGGTCATTGTCATGGGAGTTGTTGTTGTTGTAGCTATTGCTGTTGTTGTTGTTGTTGTTGTTGTTGTTATTGTTAACCTTGTTATCGTTGTTAGTATTGTGTTTGTAGTTGTTATTGTTGTTGGTGTTGTTACTGCTCTTGTACATCTTACTCTTCTTTTCATTGTTGCTATTGTTGCTGTCGTGGCAGCTAGCGCTGTTGTTGTTGTAGTTGTTCTTGGTGTCACCGGTGTTACTGTCACTCTTAAAGTTAATATAATATCGATTTTCCTCTTCACATCATCTCATCCCATGCGATTGTTGCGTATGCATATGTGAGTCTGTATAAATGTATATAAATGTATATATATATATGTATATATTTATATGAACATATATATGTATAAGTTTGTGTATGTATATATATGTATATACATACACATATGGATATACATATACATATATATATATATGTATGTACATATAAATATATACATGCATATGTATATAAATATGTATATGTATATACATATATTTGCATATATACATGTATATATATGTATATACATATATACATGTAAATGTATATAAATATGTATATGTATATATATATGCGTATGTATATATATATATATATATATATATATATTTATATATATATACATATACATATACATATATATATATATGAATATACATATATATATTATACATATAAATATATATATTTATATACATATACATACATATATATATATATATATACATGTAGGCATATATATATATGTGTGTGAGTGTATGCGTAAGTGTGTATATGTGTGTATGTGTGTGTATATATGATTACGCATGTGTGCATATATGTGTATCTATATTTATATATGTCTGTGTCTGTGTGTATTTATTATCTTCTTTAATTATTCAGCTCCAAATATTTCTATACAATTAACAATTCACAACAAATTTCCACTTCATTTCACTTGAAATTTCTACTTTAATAAATATATATTATATGTGTGTGGTGTGTGTGTGTTGTGTGGTATTATATATATATATATATATATATATATATATATATAGATATATATATAATATAAATTCATTAATAATCGATATATCTCGATATTTTCTCACAATCCTATCATATCAGTTACCTGTGATTCATTTATTGAATATTTTGTATTGTGTTCGATAGGTGTGTGTGTGTGTGTGGTTGTAGTGGCTATCATCTAGTTACCAATGCGACGGCAACCACGGCTTCATACAGGCACAGTCGAGACAGCCCGCGAAACTTGGTACAACACGCCATCACTACCACTACGACATCCACTAACCTCACAAACGCTACCACCGCCACCGTTTCCACCATCACCACCACCACCACCACACAAAAGGAAGAAGTATGGAAAACTCCTTTTTTCATTAATTAACCAGGATATTAATACTGAATGTAATATTGATTAGACGCTTGCTGGATGAGTGGACCGATTATTTGGTGGTGGGGGTTAATTTGCTTGGATCGTAGGCTGATTGCTAGGTTGGTGGGCTCATTGGTTGATTGTTGACTTGATTGCTTGGTTGTTGAGTTGATTGTTAGGTAGACGAGTTGGCTGTTTGGTTATTGTGTCGGTTGATTGATTGATTGATTGAGTGAGTGAGTGAATGATTAATTGATTGAGTGATTAATTGATTGAGTGATTGATTTATTAATTGATGATTGATTGATTGAGTGAGTGAGTGATTGAGTGAGTGATTGAATGATTAATTGATTGAGTGATTGATTTATTAATTGATTGAGTGAAGTGAGTGAGTGTGAGTGAGTGAGTGAGTGAATGATTAATTGAGTGAGTGAATGATTAATTGATTGAGTGATTGATTTATTAATTGATTGATTGATTGATTATTTGATCGCTTCCTTGCTTTGTTGTTTGCTTGCTCGGCTGATTGGTATACACTGATTAATATTGAGTTTAGAATTATGCGAGGAGGCGCTGTAAAAGTTCTTGGCTTTAAGAGTGTCGCGAAAGGGCCTGGCTGGAGGCCAAACCTTCCGAGTCCTCTTACAGGGCTTAGACAAAACTGAATGACCT
>NW_021833465.1:7500-36813 GCF_006345805.1 Octopus sinensis | reverse complement strand
TATGTATGTGGTGTATTACACGCGTATGCATGTACACACATACACACACACAACACACACACACACACACACACACACACATATATATATATTGTGTGTGTGTGTGTGTGTTCCAGTATTAAATCACTCTTATGTAGTAAGATCGAATATGCTATGTTTAGGTGGGCGGTGTATGACAATAGGCACCCATGTATGGATGGATATGTATAGGTAGATATAGGTGCGAGGGGTGGCTTGGCTGTGCAAGGAGAATTGTATAGGTGTGTGCGGGTGTGTGCACAAATACAAGTTGAATTTTAAGATACGTCTCTATAATTCATACGGATGCATGCACACACATACACGCATACATACTTACGTATGCGTGTATGTGTGTGCATGCATGCATCAATATATACATATATATATATACACATATATATATATGTGTGTGTATATACATATGTGTGTGAATAAAATATATATATATATGTTGTATATGTATGTATATGTATATATATATATATATATATATATATATATAATATATATTATTATATGTATGTATGTATATGTATGTATATGTGTGTATATATATATTATATATATATATATTGTACGTACACGCACAAATACATATAGATAGATTAGATATTAGATAGGTACATACATACATATATATACATATAAGTATAAATTTACTTACAGGCACCCACACACATGTATACACATATACACGCATATATGTGTGTGTTGTCGTGCGTGTGTGCGCGTGTGTGTGTGTGGGGGGGGGGGTACTCGCTCTGCACGATGTCATGAGATAACTTAACATAGTGCGTATCCTAATGAACATGTTATATCCTAAAGAACATACGATATTAATTAGCAATAATCTCTCCGAATCAAATACGAGGTGTTTCCATCATATTTTCTTTATTTTACAAAATTTCTCTTCCGTGGTTTTTTCACTTTTCATACTGTGTTACATCTTATTAACGCCCAAATATTAGAAATATATTCGTACTTAATTAATCAGCATTTAATTACAAGCTGTTGTGTATAATTAAATAGTTAGTCTTTAAACATGAAATATTTTTTTAAACGTTTACATTTTCATGAAAGATAACTTTTGGTTTTAAATTTTGGTTCAAGATCAACATGTTCGTGATGGGTGGGGGTATATGACGATCAGGTTGACCCCAGTATTCAACTGGTACCTATTTTATTGACCTCCCGGAACGATGAAGGGAAAAGTCGAGCCCAGTGGAATTCGAACTCAGGAAATGAAGACAGACGAAATACCCTTTCTTCTGGAGGCACAAGGCCTCAAATTTTGAGGGAGGAGACTGGTCGATTACATCGACCCCAGTATTTTACTGGTACTTATTTCATCGACCTCGAAAGGATGAAAGGCAAATTCGACCTCGGAGGAATTTGAACTCAGAATGTAGCGACAGCCGAAATATCGCTAAGCATTTTCGTGCTAACAATCCTGCCAGCTCGCTACCGTTCCTCTAAATTAAATACTAAATTTACTTACATAAGTCAATGAAATGCAGGTACCTGAATATGAGTATAAATGGTATCAGCTTATTAATTCTGCACCGTTGAATAATGCAGTCCAGTAAATCCAGTCTGGCGAGAGCGGGAATTCGCAGTACCTCCTGGTAAATTAATAATAATACCTCCTGGTAAATTAGAGCGGATATAAAAGATTCTGGGCCATCAATGTCTGAAAAATCGGACCCTTAGGGGATGAAACGTAAAGGTGGCCTCAGCGGGATTTGAACCGTGAATCTAAACAGCTCAAAAGAACACCACGAAGTTCTAACAATTCGGTCAAGATATACAGCTGGGTATAACAATAGGTAAAGATGAAAAGGCGGCGAGGTGGCAGAAACGTTAGCACGCCGGGCGAAATGCGTAGCCGTATTTCGTCTGCCGTTACGTTCTGAGTTCAAATTCTGCCGAGGTCGACTTTGCCTTTCATCTTTTCGGGGTCGATTAAATAAGTACCAGTTATGCACTGGGGTAGATGTAATTGACTTAATCCCAGTGTCTGTCTTTGTTTGTTCCCTCTGTGTTTAGTCCCTTGTGGGCAACAGAGAAATAAATCTAATAGGTAATACATACATACATAATATATATATATATATATATATATATATGTATGTATATATATATATGTATGTATGTATGTATGTATGTATGTATGTATGTATGTATGTAAGTATGTACGTATACGCATGTACATGCGTTAGCACGCCGGGCCAAATGCTTAGCAGTATTTCGTCTGTCTTTACGTTCTGCGTTCAAATTCAGCCGAAGATGACTTTGCCTTTCATCCTTTCGGGGACGATCTTATCGACTGGCCCCCGCTCCCCAAAAATGTCGAGCCTTGTGCCTAGAGTAGAATATATATATTGCAACTTGTTGCAAAAAACCCTTATTATAATTATATATATTTTGTTATTGTTTTTACGTTATTTTGTATTCCTATCCGTGCTATCGTTATTGTTTTTACGTATTTTTGAATTTTTTTCGTCCGTTTTTCCGACACCGTGTTGTATACTTTCGAGGTTTTCTTCCAAGGAATCTAATGCGACTGGCTTAGATTTCCCTTGGCGGGCTGCCCATATTGGAGCAATCTCAAGATTAATCAGCCGAAATTGCGAAGATGATCTGGTTCTTGACTGATGACTGAGAGCTGTGTTGTTTTTTTGTCGTCTTCAAAATGTTTCACGTTCTTGTCCCAGTTTGTGTTTTTTTAACGTTTACATATATATATATATATATATTCTGTTGTGTCTGGGGAAGAGTCATTCTCTTTTGGTGCCTTATAATATAACACACTCACCGGTAAAATATCCACATTTCTTTTTTATTTGTTTTCATTCTTCTAAAATTTTAGAAAAATAAAAAAAGATAAAAAAGAGATAAGTGGAAATTTTACCGGTGAGTGTGTTAAATTATAAGGCACCAAAATAGAATGACTCTCCCCGGATACAATAGAATATGCTTCAACACACGAACTCACAAAAAGAATCTTGCAAGCCATATCTCAAAAAGATATATATATTTGTGTCATAAGAATTTGGAAACTAATTATGATACAACAATTATTTTTGGGAACGGGGAATCTCGAAGGATTCAAAAGAGTTTAATAAAAGTCTATAATTTTCCTAATAATTGAACCTGATAATTGTTAACTGAAGCGAAAGATTGTTAATTGAGCTGCAAGTAACAATTCCTTGGATTTGAGACTTATATAGCAACTCTACTCCGAATCAGACATACTTGTGTGTGTGTGTGTGACCTGAGTCTCCGTCGGTCACGACGAGTCTTCCAGTTGATCCGATCAACGGAACAAGCCTCTTGTGAAACTCACTGTGACGCAGAGTTTCCGTTGAACCTCAGCTACGTTTTTTTCTTTTTCATTTGCTGTATGAATTGGACCAACGAGAAATAAAGCGTCTTGATCAAGAACACAACACCGCACAGGGGATCGAACGCTCAACTCTGAGCCGAATACCCTAGCCGTTGAGCCATGCGCCTCCTTATATATTTTCTATGCATACGGATATATATAGAATGTTGAACGATGCTTGTGTGATATATATATATACATATATAGATATGTGTATGTGAGTGTGTGTGCGCGTATTTGTGTGCGTTTATGTGCATATATGTATGTGCACATGCATGTATATATGTATATACGCATCCATTCACATAAATATACATGATTCGGAGTAGAATCGTTACATAGGCGTTAATATCTGAGCAACGCTACCTGAAGATCAATTAACAATTATGAAGTTTAGTGGGAAACTTATAATCTTATTTATTGCAATATACGTGTGTGTGTGTAGTGTGTGTGTGTGTGTGTGTGTGTGTGTGTGTGTGTACGACAATGAAATTTTTAGCGATAGGCAGAAAAGCACCCGAAGAGAAGGATCACTGAACATCTATTTAACATGTTGAAGTTACGTAATATTTGTTCGGTGAGTCTTTTGAAACATATGGAGGGCGTAACTACCAATTCCGTCCCCTTCACACACATGCACACACACACGCACACGTATGTATTATGTGTGTATATTAAAATACGCTTATATACTCACAAACACACGTACATATACCGTAATGTATACATACACAAAAGCAGTCTTGGCTTAAGCCGAAAGGGCAGCTAGCTTTTGAGTGAAGTTGAAATCTGCAAACGAAATGATTTAAATCTTTCACATTACTTTTCTTCCGATGAAGGACAAGCGTCCGAAAAGTTAAAGATCTTTTTCTTCCTTTTTATACTAATACAATATTTGTTAAAATTTATCCCCCCCCCCCTGTGTTGTCGCTTTCTTTTTGTTTTTGCTCAGTGCCTTCACAATCAAATGTATTTTTCAATCTTAATTACAATAATCATGCAATGTTATCACCAGTTCAAACATGCTCGTGACACGCTCGAACTGATTTTGGTGTCTTTGCACCATTTGTCTATCACTGCATTGCGCTCACACTCCGTAACTTACAATAATTATGTTAATTGTAACACGACTATTATTGATCGGTTATTCGCCATTAATAATAATAATAATAATAATAATAATAATAATAATAATAATAATAATAATAATAATAATAATAATAAATGCCTTGATGCAGTACCAGCAGTGGCTCTCATGGCTTCTGATCTTAACTGATTGGAAGTGTTATCATCATGTACATTGTTTTGTCTTGGTATAAAAGATGGGCTACAGCAAATATTCTGCTCAATACCACAGATTTGCTTGCCAGTTGTTTGACCGTAACCAGTTGAGCATGTCCCTTAGTGGCTGACAATATGTGCATCTCAGATCATGAGCAGAAGTAGTGGGGGAGCATCATAAACATGTGTTGAGAGGGATTCTTTGGGGTTTGAATAATTCACCTCTGGAACTATGAGTGTTTCGTTCAACATGCTTATTCAGGGACCTATTCAGCGGGATCGGCTAGTCGTTCTGAAGAAAATTCTAACTGGAACCCACCTGCAAGGTTATGCACTGTTTATCTTGATATGGTTGCGGTGCATGAGTCTGGTGTACCCTTATCAGACAGGTAGTCTTGATAGGTTTACTGGGCTTCGTAAATTTGTACCCGTGTCACTTTGATGGTATACACTGCTCTCTCACTCAATGATGATGATGATGATAATAATAATAATAATAATATTTTTAAAAGATTGACGTAACTCTTCACAAAGGTAAACAGTCAAGACGAAGGGCACGGTTCGATTGTAATAGATATTTTAATGGTTGAACGATATTTCCACAGTAAGTCTGCCTTCACCAAGTTCAATATAAAAGGTGATAAAAATTCAAAATTACAGAAATTTAAATTTAAAGTATAAACGAGAGCAACCAGCGTCCACACGTTGATGGAATGACATCATCGGTCTTTATGTTTCAGCATAATAATAATAATAATAATAATAATAATAATAATAATAATAATAATCCTTTCTGCTCTAGGCACAAGGCTTGAAGCTTTGTCCGGCGCACTAACAGTTCTTAATTTATCGACTTCGAACTGACGAAAGGCTAAGTCGACTTCGGCAGAATTTGAAATCAAAACGTGGAGACAGACAAAATACAGCCAAGCATTTTTCCGACGTGATAACGATTCTGCCAGCTCGCTGCCTTAATAATAATAATAATAATAATAATAATAATAATAATAATAATAATAATAATGATAATGATAATAATAATGATAATAATAATGATAATAATGCTAATAATAATAATGATAATAAAGGAACTTCGTAACCGCACAACCATATCTACTGCGTTACAAGAAAGAAAATAAGAGGGGAAAAGAAAAAGAAAGATAGAAAAGAAAGAGGGAAAAAAGAAACGAAACAAGGGAAAGAAGACATTTTGGAAAATATCAAAAGAATTCCTTAAAAAGGGTTCCGTAAAAGAATTTACATCGTTGGGAAAGGGTGGGGTGGGTAGAAGTTGAACGGAACCCAATTAGGGGTCGTCGTGGTTCGATCAATTAGCAGCAGTCGTGTAAATAGAAGATCGGCGGTGTATATGTGGGGCGGGGTGGATGGGTGATGGTGGTTGTGGTGGTGGTGGTGGTGGTGGTGGTGGTGGTGGCGGTGGTGGTGATGAGCAGGAAACCGACAACAGCCGAGCTTCATATCAAATGGCTGTCTCTAATAATACATGGCTGTAGACTAATTATAGACAGCGTCTACGGCGGTGTGATGGTGGAAGGGGGAGGAGGAGGAGGAGGCGATTTCATGAGGAAGTTGCGTCACGAGAGAGAGAGAGAGAAGAAGAGAGAGCGAGGAGTGAAGGATGGGTGGCGGGTATAAAAGGTTGTAACAGACAACTTGGGTGGAATTATGTTGCTGTCTTTTGGAGCAATCCAATAAGTATTACGTGATTGTATAATATACGATGCATACATACATACATACATACGTATGTATATATATGTATGTATATATATATGCATATATATATATATAATATATATATATATATATATACATACATATATATATATGCATATATATACATATATATATGCACACATATACAATAATATACATACATACATATATATATATATATATATATATATATATATATATATATACATATAAACACACATATGTATCTATACCCCCATATATATATACATACATGTATATATATAACATATATATATATACATATATACATATATAACATACATATATATATATATATATCCATATATATATACATATATATCCATATATATATACATATATATATATATATATAATACATATATATATATATATACATATATATATATATATACATATATATATATATATATATACATATATATATATATATATACATGACTCCAAACGGAGTCATCCTAGAACAGACTAATATGCCAAGCATGCATGCCCTCCTCGTGCGGAGACGACTGCGCTGCTCGGACACGTCTGCCGCATGCAGGACGGTCGCATGCCTAAAGACATCCTGTACAGCGAACTCACCACGGGATCCCGACCCAAGGACGTCCACAGCTACGATACAGGATGTGTCAAGCGCGACCTGAGGACTGCCAACATCTGTGTGGACACGTGGGAGGTAACAGCTGCTGACCGCTCTGCCTGGCGTCGGACAGTGAGGAAATGCGTTTCCATGGCTGAGGAAAGGAGAGCACAGCTGTGGTCGGACAGGCGGGACAGGAGGAGGACAACTGCAGCAACACCCCACACGTACCCATCGATGTTCGTGTGCAGCAACTGTACCAGGGACTGCCACTCTAGAATTGGACTGTTCAGTCACAGCAGACGCTGCTCATCATCAAAGTAGGCCCCACCCTTGGCGCGACCCATTGTCTATCAAGACAGACGGGGGAAAAGAAAGAAGAAAGATATATTACATATATATATATATATATACATATATATCCATTTATATATATTCATAAATAAATATATATGTGTATATATTCATATATATATAT
Source organism: Octopus sinensis (assembly GCF_006345805.1). Taxonomy (NCBI): domain Eukaryota; kingdom Metazoa; phylum Mollusca; class Cephalopoda; order Octopoda; family Octopodidae; genus Octopus; species Octopus sinensis. The sequence continues at coordinate 29,310 of NW_021833465.1, read as the reverse complement.
ATATATATATATATATATTCATATATATATATTCATATATATATATATAGGCCATAAAAAGACAAAAACATTCGCCCAAGGTGCCACATAGTGAGACTGAACTTGGAACCATATGGTTGGGAAGCAAACTTCGTACCGCACAGCCACAATTTAGTATCGATCTGTGGGGCTCAGTGAGTGTTTGAAGGGTCTTGAGTTCGATAACAGCTCATTTTAATTACAATCCCGTACCGAACTTTATGTTTATGCCTACACTAGCAGTACAGCCCGGCGTTGCTCGGGTTTGTTTTTTAGTTGCGCTTAAAACGGCAGACTTTGATGTCGCGTTAACAAAGTTTCGAGAGTTTCAATCTTTTTTGAAAAGTAAAAATTTTGCATTATGTAGCTTGTTATTCTCTTTAAGTGAACATTTTTCTGGTTGAAATACACCGAAAAATGGCGACACAGCAGTCAAAAAATCGTAAAAAATAGGGATTTTCATAGAAAAAAAGCACCTTTTTGATGTTAATAATTTTTGGTCTTAACATGGTTCGATTTCAATTCTTTCTTCTACGGAATGAAGAGTAAGCCTTCTTCTATCATACTCTCAATTTTGGTCAACTTGCGCCGCAGGGTCTCGGAGGAGATAGTGTTAGTTGAAGGCTACCAAACCTGCCACACACACACGCACACACACACACACACACACACACACACACACACACACACACACACACACACACACACACAAACACACACACAGACAACTTCAGCTTTATATGTATAGATATAAGAAAGATATTTAATGTCGATGTAAATTTAAGACCATGCGTAGCTAAAGGAAGATTTGGCTGTTATTTCTAGCAGATCCGGAAACCATGTAAAGGTTTCTTGTGTATTGTTCCCATGGGGACAAACACTCTGGTATGTCTGGCAATGGAGGCTATCTATAAGCTAAAATTACATAATTTTAAATGCTTGTAACTTTTTAATTATTAATTTCGAGACAGAATAAATGCGGTTTTCGTTATCAGCAGGGAAAATTAAATCCGAATTACGTTTTTTGTTTTTGTTTTGTTATGTTTTGAAAATAATCTGGTGAAAAACTGTAAAACCTCTTGCGGTTCAAACAAATTTAACAAGATCCCAGATTTATAATTAAAGTAGCGAGAGAGAGGCGATGGAGGCTCGTTCCTGCTTAGTTATAGCTCTTGTTGTTGTTGTTGTTGTTGTTGTTGTTATTATTATTATTATTATTATTATTATTATTATTATTATTATTATTATTATTAGTATTATTATTATTATTATTATTATTTTTACTTATTATTATTATTATTAATTATTATTTATTATTATTATTATTATTATTTTTACTTATTATTATTATTATTATTCAGTAGTTTTATTTTTATAGCGTGCTTTCATTCACTTCACTACCGAGCGCAGCTCTGTGTGCCTTGGGTATGTGCTGTGATTTGTTGTGATGCTCTGATGTTATTGTATGGAAAGTGTTCTGCGTAGGATGTGTGCATGCCTAGTAGTGCAATTTTCTGTATGTTATATGTGTTTTTAAGTCCTGGTGTTTTTTGTTATGTATTTGTCTGAATATTTTTTTATCATGCCTAATGCACCTACTATGATAGGAATTGTTTCTGTTTTCAGATTCCACAATCTAGTTACTTCTATTTCCAGGTCTTTGTATTTTGAGAGTTTCTCCATTTCTTTTAGAGACACGTTGTCATCTGCCGGTATTGATACATCAATTAGAAAGCATTTTTTTTCTTCATGATCTCTGACAACTATATCTGGTCTGTTGGCCTTAATTTCTCTATCTGTGTGTATCGGCATATCCCAGAGTATGGTTGCTTTCTCGTTTTCTGTGACCTTTTCTGGTGTGTGCCTATACCATCTTTTTTTCTGTTGTTATTCCATAATGTTGCATAGCTTCCAATGTATGTAGGTTCCAACTCTGTCATGTCTGTGATATATTCCTTCTTAGCCAGGACTGGGCAGCTAGAGATATATGATTTATTGTTTCTTGTCCATCTCCACATATTCTGCAGTTACTTGTAATATTTCTTTTCATTACATGTTTTTGGGTAATTTCTGGTGGGGAGGCTTTGTCTTGTGCTGCAATTAAAAATCCCTCTGTTTTCTTCTGCTTTGAGTCCTGAGCTTCTCAACCATTGCTGGGATTTTTCTCTTTGTCTATTTCTTTGCGTTTAGTTTAGTGCAGTATTTACCATGAAGGGGCTTTTCTTGCCATCGTTTTAATCATGGTTCGTTGCTGTTCTATTTTTAGTTTGGATTTCATTTGTTTTTATAGCTTTTGTTGTTTCTTCATCATCTTCTTCTTCTTCTTCGTGTTTATTAGGTGGTATGATTTCTTGTTTGTATTTGTCAGCTTCCTTAAATACTGAGAACAGTTTTTTGTTTTGCTCGTGTTTTGCTGCTATCTGGATCAGTTTTCCTTCCTTCTGAAGTAGGTATTTTGCAGTCTATAGTGTGTTATTTTATAGTAGTTTTCCAGCTGTATAAGGCCTCTACCACCTTCTATACGTTGTATATATAGTCTTTCTATGTCAGATTTTATTACTATTATTATTATTATTATTATTATTATTATTATTATTATTATTATTATTATTATTATTATTATTATTTTTACTTATTATTATTATTATTATTATTATTATTATTATTTTTACTTATTATTATTATTATTATTATTATTATTACTATTATTAGTATTATTATTATTTATTATTAATTATTATTATTATTATTATTATTATTATTATTATTACTATTTGAAATGCTTAGCGGTATTTCGCCCGTCCTTACGTTCTGAGTTCAAATTCCACCGTGGTCTACTTTGCCTTTCATCCTTTCGGGGAGGTCGATAAATTAAGTACCAGTGAAATACTGGGGTCGATGTAACTGACGTATCCTCCCCCCTCCAAATTGCTGCCTTTGTGGCAAAATTTGAAACCATTATTATGATGATGAGGAGGTTGAAGAAGAGGAGGATGAAGGGGATGAAGAGGAGGTGAAGAGAGGAGGAGGAGGAGGAGGAGGAGGTGGAGGAAGGAGAGAGGAGGAGAAGTATGCTCCTGTAATTGTTATTATTGGAATGTTGTTTCTATTGTTATTGTTGTTGTTGGAAGCGGAGAACTGGCAGAATCGGTAGAGCATCGGACGAAATGCTTAGTGGCAATTCTTTAAGTTCTTGGTTCAATTCCCGCTGCTGTCAACTTTGCCTTCCAGCCTTTCAGGCTCAACAAATTACTGGTATGGATGGCATCAAAAACGACCCCCTCCCCTCAAAACTAAATCAAAACCCATTATTATTGTTAAGGCTGCTGTTTTTCTTGCTGCTAATATTATTGTTAATGCGGTTAATGGCGTTGTTGTTGTTATCATTGTTAATGACTTTTGTTGTTGTTGTTGTTCTCCTCCTCCCCCTTCTTCATCTTCTTCTTAAAGGGACAATGTCGTCATCAATCTTCATGTGCTAGACTCTTCTAGAGTATCGGCAACCATATTCTTGCATTGTGACAGAATAGCGAGGATGTCTTGGAAGGGGATGTTATTGCTAGTGGTTGCCACCCGCGACGCTTCTTTCTCACAAGAGAGAGAGAGAGAGAGAGAGAGAGAGAGAGAAGAGAGAAAGAGAGAGAGAGAGAAAGAGGGAAATGGGTGATTGATATCCAGTAAATAACTGGTACCTCATTTAACCAGCCCTTGACAAATAAAAGACAAAATTTATCTTGGCAGGATTTGAACTCAGAATGCAAAGAGCCGGAAGTATTTGTCCAAAGCTTTGGCAACTGATGATTCTGCTAACCGACCACCCTGACAATATTACTTTACCATTCTTTAGATTTCTCCCTCGTTCTTAGATCTGTCGCAGAACCTGTCTTTTAATTTGATATTTTCTAACTTTACCAAAAATTAATTGAGTTTCCCCAGATATCAATCTTCAATTGGATATTCCATGTAAGACAATTCCTGCCAATTAACGACCCAAAGTAACTGAAAACTTCAAATCCAGACATTTTCAATCAGTTACCGACACTGCCCCACTCGCCCCACCCTCCCTCCCACCGTCCTAATATCAATATATTTAATCTCTAATTAACTCAATTGTGATTATTCTCTTTACGTTGTTAAAATTTAATGAACTTTTTCTGTTTCTTTTCTGTTTCCGTTTTTATTTTTGTTTTTGTCCAAACTTTCCTCTGATTACCGCAAACGATGAAGCAGTCAGTTTATCATCAACATCGGCGAAATAAATAGATCAATCGGTCTAATTAAATGGAACAATTCCATATAGTTCCAACGCCAACACATACGGTGTTCTTTATATATAGAAGAGGGGGTTAAGTCTTCCTCATAGAGGGGGCAAGTCTCCCTAATGGTGGGGGAGGTTGTAAAGATTAAAAAGGAAACAGAGTAAGGGCTACGTTTTATAAAAAATAAGACGATCTTTTAAACGTTTTAACCTTGTCTAATATCGCGGCGGATCAAAAAAAGATTACAGAGGCAAACCCATTTTCCCTTCTCCGTGCTGAAAGAATTGTTAGAGTGCGCAGGCGTGACTGTGTGGTGAGAAGCTTGCTCCCCAACTACATGGTTCTAGGTTCAGTCCCAATCGCTTGGAACCTTGGCCTTCTACTACAGTCTCGGGCCGACTAAAGCCTTGTGAGTATGACGGAAACAGATAAAAGCCCGCCGTATATATATATATATATATATATATGTGTGTGTGTGTGGTGTGTGTGTGTGTGTGTGGAGGCGCATGCTTAGTGGTTAGGTGTCCGCACCATGATCGTAAGATGTGGTTTCGATTCCTGGACCGGGTGACGCGTTGTGTTCTTGAGCAAAACACTTCATTTCACGTTGCTCCAGTCCACTCAGCTGGCAAAAATGAGTAACGCTGCAATGGACTGGCGTCCCGTCCAGCTGGGGAATACCTATGCCATAGAAACCAGGAAACCGGACCCATGAGCCTGGCTAGGCTTTAAAAGGGCGCATTTATTTATTATATATATGTATATATATATATATAAACTCACCAATACCGGTTGTCAAGTGATGGTATACATACATACATAATACATACATACATACATACATACATACATACATACATACATACATACATACATACATATATATATAATATATATATATATATATATATATATATATATATATATATACCATCACTTGACAACCGGTATTGGTGCATTTACATCCCCGTAACTTGGCAGTAAAGACAAAAGAGACCGACAGAATAAGTACCACGCTTTAAAAAAGTACTGGAGTCGTTTCATTTGATTAATCACTCTTCAAGGTGGTGCTCCAGCATGGCCGCAGTCTAATGACTAAAACAACCCAAAGATGAACGAATACATCTTGCGATGTTAGTTCCTACATTTTGTACATTCAATTCAGATATTGTTGGGGTCAGCTTTGTCTTTCATCCTTTAGGGACCAATTAGTACAGTTAAATATTGAGGTCGATGGTGCAGATTAATCCATGCCCTAAAAACTACTGGTCTTGTTCCTAAATCAGAAACCGTATAGCAAGCAGGCAGACTCTTTAGCTCGCCAAACAAAATGTTAAGCGGCATTTTTGTCGGTTCTTTATGATCTAGTTTCAAATTCCGCCAAGGTAAACTTTCCTTTTCTCCCTTTCGGGGACGATAAAATAAGTACCAGCTGAAAACTGGGGACTTACCCCATTACTTCGAAACTGTTGGCCTTGTGCCAAAAGTTAAAACCAATTATTGTTAAGTGGGCTAGGTGGTAGAATGTGAAGCGCGCCGGACAAAATGCTTAGCGGCATTTCGCCCATCTTTATGTTCTGAATTCAAATTCCGCCGAGGTCTACTTTACTTTTCATCCTTTCGGGGCCGATAAATTAAGTACCAGTTGCGTACCGGGATCGATGTAATCGACTTGCTCCCTCTCTTGAAACTACTGGCCTTGTGCCAAAATTTGAAATCACATGTCGAACAGCTGCTATCGCGTTATGACGGATCCCACCGTCTTCTTTTGGTCGGGAAGGAAAGGCAGTTTCCCCCTGTCTGGTGATTATGATGGTGAAAGAGGTTGTGTTGGGGATGAGACTGAAAAAGACTCAAGACAACTACTTACCCATTCGGCCAAGCCCCCATCGTCTTTTTAAAATTCCATTTGAAAAGGAAGGTGAGAGTTAAGAGGGATGTGCGGCCCTCATGTAAATTTACCTTGATATTTTTAGTAATGCGGCTCGCTTTACAATGAACCATGCCTCATGCGGCCCGCTTCTTGAAAAAAGTTGTCCATGCCTACTCTACACTGTCACTGAATCTGCTAGAAATAACAGCCAAATTCATTTACATCATTTCCTCTCGTCGTAGAAGAGGACACATTGGATAATATGACTTTACATGCCACTAAAGGAAAAGAAGTGGGGTCACAGATAATTTTTTTTCTTCTTTTTTTTATAGTTTGGAAGAAGTGATAGTGACCATCACCCTTGAAGGCCCTCTAAAACTGAGAATACATTTGATTGTAGTTTTATTTGGCTAGAGTTGACCGAGAATTAAATATCAGCAACATTTTAATGATATTGAAAAAGGATATTATTGGTCTGAGGGGAGAAATCCTTAAGGGCTGTGGGAAGACAAATACTTAAGAGCAGTGGAAGCATAAGCAAATTCTTAGGGGCTGTAGAAGTATAAATTTTTAAGGGCAGTGGAAAGACAAATTCTTCAGGGCTGTGGAAATAAACAAAGGGTTAAGGACTGTGGAAACATAAAAGCTTAAGGGCCGTGAAAAGAAACACATCATAAATGGCAGTGGAAGCATAAATTCTAAAGGCCTGTGAAAACATAAGCAAATATTTAAGGGCCGTGGAAACAGATTCTTAAGAGCTGTGGAAACATAAGCAAATTTCGAAGGGCTGTAGAGACACAAATAAACTCTTAAGGCCGGTTGAAACGCAAATTCTAAAGGACAGTAAAAACATAGGCAAATTCTGAGAGGCTGTGGAGAGACAAATAAATTCTTAAGATGTGTAGAAACACAAATTCGCAGGGTAGTGGGAACACAAATTGTTAAGAGCAGTGAAAACACCAGCAAATTCTGAGGGGCCGTGGAAACAAATAAATTCTTAAGGACAGTGGAAACACAAATTCTTAAGGACTGTCAGAACATAACTCATAAAGATGGGTTTTTTACGAGACGATACGATGACTTAATGCCAATGTCCAAGTCTTTCCATTCTCATATTTTCATACAACGACTCAGAGTCATTATGTTTGATTCGGGGTTGTTTTGTATTAGTCCTTGCATCCAAGATCCCCCACCTTTGTTTCTCATTAACAGGATTGTCTTTCCAGTTTTCAGACACTCATTATAGATAACATTATTATTACTTAATGGAGAAATCAAGAATTTAGTTTTGGCGCGTGGAACATTAAAAACAGTCTCGTATCAAATAACTTCATAGTGAGATCACTAAAAAACGTTTCTACAGAATCGAAAGGAACATTCTTTGTTTCCCACCCACCCCATCCCCTTTCTTATTCTTCATTCTTCAATTTTCGGTTTTGTAACAACGGGTCACTTTGACACCGGCGATATCTATCCAAAACGGACTTTAATCTGAAAAGTATTTTTTAATGAAACGCAGACACACTAGACCCCCACCCATACACACACACACTCGCATGAACTTACATAGTTAATTACGCAATGTTATTAAGTATTCTGCGAATATTGTAGAGTGCCGGAAGGGGGGGGGATAAAGGGCTTGAGGGGGTTCTCGATGGTTTCTTAATCAATTCTCTTCAAAACTGTGTTCTTAACAAAATAAGATGAAAAAATAAAAAGGGCGACGTAGAAAAGCAAGGACTGTAATAGTTGTTGGATTATAGGATTAACTGGATTAAGTTTCGTCTTTTTGCCTTCTGCGCTGAAATCCCTTTGGTATCGGCTTTGACTTATAATCCAATAAAACATACAGTTTTATATATGTGTGTGTGGTGTGGTTGTGGTGGTGGTGGTGGTGGTGGGTGTGTATGTGTGTGTGTGTACAAACATATATACACATACATGTATATACACACACATACATATATGTAAAGATATGTATCTGCATATTTGTACATATGTGTATGTGTGTGCATGTGTGTATATATAATATATATATATATATTCTTTTATTCTTTTATTCTTTTGTTTCAGTCATTTGACTGCGGCCAAGCTGGAGTAACGTTTTAAATTAGAATATGTGTATACATCAATACACACGCACACGCACACGCACGCACACGCACACGACACGCACACACACACACACACACACATGTATACATATAAGATTTACATAATATAAATTTAGTCTCAAAGAGGTCAGTTTAGTTTCCGGATGTGGAGGAGTAAATCCGCAATCACCGGTCATGGCTGAGAGCCAAAGTATTGTTTAATTTATTTCTCATTATCATGTGACCGTTCGGTAACGTAAATTGGCTGTTATCTATGCAGTATCTTCATTGAAGTTTGTTCAGTCGAAGTGCCAATTACCTATTATACCAAAAAACACACACATTCTCACGCACACACGCAGGGTGGCGTCACTTGAAGGCTAAAACAATGCGAAGCGCATTGTGATCAGCGGTGTGTAGCAACATCTGATAGCCTGGTCGGTTACGTGATCACGTGATATATATATATATAATGTGTATGCATGTATGTACATATATGTGTAGAGGAATATGTGTAAGGACAAGAAAGTCCAGTCGATACACACATAATATTCTTTTCTACTCTAGGCACAAGGCCCGAAATTCTCGGAGGAGGGGGCCAGTCAATTAGATCGACCCCAGTATGCAAGTAGTACTTAATTTATCGATCCCGAAAGGATGAAAGGCAAAGTCGACCTCGGCGGGATTTACACAGAGCACTAAATACATTTAATACAAAAAAATGTACATGTCTATGGATATAAAATAGTGCGACTTACACAGAATATAAATGATATCAGGAGTTAAATGGGTAGAGTTTTACGAGTCCAACAGATGTTTCTGGGGGCTTGGTGCTCCGGAATAATAATAGTTACTTGGTTCTATTATCGGATAATACTGCCTCCTTCTTCAGGGGAGAATTTTACTTAAACGTCATCCTGTCAACCCCTCAAATGTAAAATTCTGTGTAAGTCGGACTATTTTATATCGATACGCACGTACATTTTTTTCCTATCATATTTATTTAATATTCTGTGTAAATCGACTTGGCTAACTTGCTTGTCATTAGATTTACTCCTCCACCTGCTCAAGTTCAAATCTCCTGAGCACTTCGAAGTGTATTCTATATACAGAACACTTGTCTCTAACCTATATATACATGTGTGTGTGTGTGTGTGTGTGTGTGTGTGTGTGTGTATGTATGTATGTATGTATGTATGTATGTATGTATGTATATATAAAGAGAAAACACTAATAGTATTTAAAATCTATGACACCGGTTTCAATAGAATTGTATTTAGTGCAGTGGTAAAAGATTACAACGTAATATAGAACAATCCATGATCATCAGACAAAATCCTACATGTTTAAAATTTTACCTGATGATGGTGGATTCTATATTATGATGTACACTTTTATGACTGCATTGAATATAACTCAACCAAACCAACCGTCGCAAATTTTAAACGCCATTTATGTTTACCCTTTACACCTACGCCAATGATCTACCTCAGAGTCGGATCTACGGTTTAAATTGGATTTGTTACCTGCATATTTACGATATCCTGTCAAAAGTTGAAGCCTTCCATATTGTTCATGTCAAATTCAGATCTATCGTATCTAGCCATTTCTGGCGTCCTATGGGTCGATGCGCCTTAATTCTTAAGAATCTTCAACAAAACCATATGTGCGCGCGTGTGTGTGTGTATATCCACTCCACATATACAAATATATGCTTGCACATACCGCTCCTTCCTATTTCCCCTCCAACAAACCAACCTATTTCCTGTCCACCACGCGGTCGCTTTCCTGTTCCCCATGCAGTATTTTCCAACAAACTGTTGTACCTGATATATACCAACATCTAATCACGACACTACGTGACCTTCCTCGACCAATCGCAGCCCACCTTACGGTAATAACAATCAACTTCTTTCATTCAAATTCAAAATGACTGAAAGCTAGCATCACACTTGAAACTCGGAGTACCAACGAATTTGATTCAAGCTGTTTCGGTTATATATGTGTGTGTGTGTGTGTGTATAATATATATATACACACACACATATATATATACACACACTCTCCTACCCTGATGTAATCTCCAGGGATACAGGCATCCAGCAACAGGACCTCCGTAATGCCATGATGGACCGTGAAGTCTGGCGTAGCATGGTAAATTCCATTGTCTCGACCACGGTCGAACAATGATGATATATATCTATATATATATATATATATATAGATATATATATATATATATATATATATTTATATATATATTAAACCTGTTGTAAGACGTTTGCTTCTCAATCACATGGTTCCGGGTTCAGTCCCACTACATGACACACTGGACAAGTGTCTTCTACTACAGCATCGGGCCGACCAAAGCCTTCTGAGTGAATATGGTAGACGGAAGCTGAAAAGCCCCCGTCTTCCACTCTTTTGCCGAAAGGCTAAGTTACGGGGACGTAAACACACCAGCATCGGTTGTCAAGCGATTGGGGGGGGTGTCAAACACAGACGCACAAACAAACAGTCACACACATAAATATAACACAAACATCAAGACATACACATGTATGCACCACACACACACACACACACACACACACACATATATTATATAGTAACAACACATTTTACACTATACACGTGTTAACATTACATAGAGTGTATATATGTATTCGTGTGTGTATGTATATATTATATATATATATATATATATATATATATATATATAATATATATATATATATATATATATATGTATATAGTATGTATGTATTATGTATGTATGCATATGCACATGCATGTATATGTATATATGTGGTGTGTGTGTGTGTGTGCGTGTACACATACTCATACATACACACCTTACATACGTAGCTTTAAAACTTCCCGGAATATTTATTCACCCCAACAAAAACCGGGTAGGAATGAGATGCCGTTATAAGCCACGGAGTGGTTGCTCACCTGTACACACACACACACACACACACACACACGACATCTGGCATTGCACTTGTCTCTTCCTTCTCCTTCCACGCCGTTACCTCCGCTCTCGTTCGTCTTCTTCTTTTTCTTCTTTCTTCTTCTTTCCTCTCCTCCCCTTCCTCCTCCTTTCACTCCTGGCCAGCACTTGAAGAACCAGTCAAACTTCGGTGTCCTGTGTGGTGGAATCTACCTCGCCACCATCACCGCCCCTACCACAAGCACCGATGACACTACACCGCACTTCCCCCACCCTACGACAAATGCCGCCTCTGCCTCCACCGTCACCGTCTACGTCACCTTCTCCACGACCCCACCCTACCCCCACCAACGCTGCCTTTAACACCCCTCACCTCTCGTCCACCCGTCCAGCCCACCCGTTTCTCCAGACGATCTCCATTACCAGCCATCAATGCCTTTAAGTAACCCGATAGCGTATCTGAAGTGAAGAGGAGGCTAACATCAATGCCGACCCTCTCTGTTTCCCTTCACATGTGGTATGAGTTGTGGCCAAAGAAGAAGAAAGCTGGGCGACGCAGGAGCGTTGGGGTTAGATACTTCCTATTTAGTAGCAACAGTAGTAGTAGTAGTGGTGGTGGTGGTGGTGGTGGGTAGTAGTAGTAGTAGTAGTAGTAGTTTGTTGCAGTTATTGCTGATGTTGGTGGTAGTAAGGGATGAAGGTTTCAGATGGTGGTGGTTGCCCACCGTGGAAGGTATTCTGGTGGTAGCAGATGTAGTTGTTGCTCTTGGTAAAGCTGCGGCAGTTATTGTTGTTGTTGCTGTTGCTGTTGCTGTTGTTGCTGCTGTTGTTTTTGTTTGTATTTTGGTTGCTCTTCCAAAACTAGATGTAAGACAATGGATATTACAGGCGTTGGTGTGTGGTAAAAAGCTTGCTTTCCAACCACATGGTTCCGGGTTCAGTTCCACCGCATGGTGCCTTGGGCAAGTGTCTTCATCGATAGCCTCAGGCCGACCAAAGCTTTGGGAGTAGATTTGGTAGACGGAAACTGAAAAGAAACCCGTCGTGTGTGTGTATGTGTGTGTGTGTATCTGTGTTTGTCTCCTCATCACTGCTTGACAACTGGTGTTGGTGTGTTTACATCCATGTAACTTAGACGTTCGGCAAAAGGGCTTCGATAGAATAAGTACTAGGCTTAAAAAAATGTCCTGTGGTCGATTTGTTCGATTGACACCCTGCAAGGTGGTGCTCCAGCATGGTCGCAGCCAAATGGCTGAAACAAGAAAAAGGGTGAAAGAGTAGAAGAGTAACTCAAGTGGCCACCGTCTGGGGCTGAATTTATGATGTTAATTCTTGATGCTTTTCTGCTAGCACGACCATCTTGACCACCATCACAACCACCACCACAACCACTGCCGTCAATCCACATCCACCACCACCACCACCGAATAGATACGGAAAGTGAGAAAATTCCAGAAATACGAAGCTCTGGACAAGAAGAACAACCCGCCCCATTAATGCCCACCCTCACTCTACATAGCTATATTCTGTTCACCTCCTCCAGGCACTTCTTTAACCGCTACGCATGCGTTCTTTCTGACAAGAACACTGGCTCTATTCAATCCAAACTTTTCCTGCAACCGTCGACTGACACAGTAGATACAGAACGTTAATGCCATCAACGTCACCGATCTGAGAGACTCTGCGAAGATCAGGAAGAATGTGAACGTCATACCCACAACTAATTCTTCAAGACCTAGCTAATATATATATATATATATATAAGGATGAAAAGGAACACACGAGTTGATATATATGAAAAAACAAGTCAAGATAGAAAATGCTAAAATAATTTTATAAAGAACATTTCAGTACCGGTTTCGGTCATTTGAGACCTTTTCAACTGTAACAATTAAAAAATTAAATTTAGAAAAATTAAAAGAAAAGTTTTTTTAAAAGAATATATTTGTATAGTGTTCAAATATAAGTGGCATTTTCCTTGTTTCTGCCTGTCTCTGTCTCTCTTGTTTACTCTTGTGTGTTGGCCCAGGACATGTCTAACTTAATAGCACCACCTGGTGAAGTCTTTCAATTCAGGATTTGGGCACCAAGGCCCATTCGAGCAGAGTTATTGTTTGCGGAGACATATTCGAGTGTGGGTGGTTTGTCAGGGACTGTTTGAAGGAATTTGCCCAAAGACTTCTTAAATTTTGTGTGGTCAGTTTCTGTTTTGACGTATCCTGGTGTAATGTTGAAGAGAGGGGGTCCAACTGAGGTGAAATAATTGTGCCTTATTGTTATTATGAGATGCTATTTAGATTTTTGTTGTGGACGAATGGCACGGGGTCCAAGTCTTGGATGTATTTTGAAGGTGATGCCAACATTATATGGATAGTGCTGATGGAATACTTTTCACATCATACAAATAATGTAGCGTTCACGGCGTCGTTGGAGTGAACACAGTTTCAGGCTTTTCTAGTCTACCCCCCAGTGTGAGGTCTGAAATGCCATCTATTTTTTCGTGATTATATATATGCATATATATTACATATATAATATATATGTTGTGTGGTGTGTGTGGGTGTGTATGTACGTGCATTTTATATGTGTTATATATATATATATATATATATTATATATATATATATAGTTATATATATATATATATATATATTATATAATATAATACAAATAATATATAAATATATGCATATATACATACTTATATGTACATACTACATATATATGTATATATACATGCATATATGTGTACAAAACATCAAAAAAACATTAAGCACAATGAGAAACGAAAACATAAAAATGAAAACATAGAAAACGAACTTGGTTTCGAACAACGAAAAAAACAAACAAAGAAACGAGACATGCAACATAAAGAATATTCCCCTTCATCAGTTGTCCCTATTTCATCTACTCCGCGAATCGAAGGCAAGGACGATACGCGACTTCGTTGAAACAGTCCTTCCCGCAAAGCAAATTAAATAGAATTTGAGATTTTTTGCGGAGGGTGAAAGTGGTAACAAGAACAGGACAATGAGAACAAGACAGTAAAAACAAACGGTGAGGGTTTTTGAGCCAAGACGATAGAAAAAAATAATAAAACCCTCGATTCAATAACACCGTGTAGAAACTCTATACTTGGAATGACCAATTTTAAATACTATTGGAAATTACACACAAGGTATTGGAATCTTATATGTATACCATTCTGCCTAAATAAAGGATCTGCAAATGCAATATCCCTGCATATCTCACGTCTATTTTCATTCCTTCACTTCACTCTCTATTTCATATCTTATTTAAAATAACTATTTCTTAACCATCTTCTCACACCGTCTCCGATGAAGTGATATATAAAATATTTCGGAAACAGCTGTAAGACCTATTTATAAATGTTCTAAAATCTTTCACAGCCTTGGTTTCTTATCTCACTCTGAAAAGAAATTTCTTATATATACACATGCTGATATATGACCTACGTTGGACTCCTCAGTCGCATAATCACCGAACCTGGAGCTTAACTATAGTCTGTCCATAGCACTTACTCAGCATTACCTGACACCTTTGGGTCTTCTTGACACCATTACCTCTCATAACCCCTCTCTCTCTCGCTCTCGCTCTCTCTCTCTCTCTCTCTATATAGATTATCATATATATATATATATAAATATATATATATATATATATATATATATATATATATATATATACATTTATATATATATAATATATATATATTATATATATATATATATTATATATATATATTATATAATATATATGTATGATAGGAATTATATATATATATATATAGTACACCATTTATATGTACACTATTATTTATGTACGTATGATTATTTAAGTGCTCAGATGTACGCATGTATGCATGTATATATTTGTAATTATGTATTTATATGTATACTTGTATGCATATGAATATGTGTATGTGTGTGTACTTATGCATCCACGTCAACAGTAGATAATCTGAAGATTTATTGTATGAGATTAAGGACGGAGCTGAACCTGTTTCTATGTCGATCGCTGCACACCGCGGCCACAGCGCAAAGAATTTCACTGGGACGATAACATTTCATTAAATCGAGAAATAATTTCAGTCTTGTGTTCCTGCTGTTTTTCAAGAGTCCACATGCAAACACCTCACGCACACACACTCTCACACACACACACACACATACATGCATACATATACACGCGCACAAAATGGAAGACATCAACAGACCCCTATAACGCTGAAGACTGACTGCTCTCCTGTAACAAAGGTTTTTGGTAATAATGGCCGCCCAAATAGTTAAAGAGAATACCCATTATCCTTTATAAATACTTGTACCAAATTATCATCATCATCATCACCATAATAATAATAATAATAATCATAATAATAAATAATAATATAATGATAATAATAATAATAATATAATAATAATAATAATAATAATAATAAAATAATAATAAATAATTATAATATATTATTTTATTATATTATATTATTATTATTATTATTATTATTATTATTATTATTATTATTATTATGAAGAGATACGTCAAAATGTGATGCTTATTATATATATATATATATATATATATATATTATATAATTTGTTTGTGTGCGTGTGTGTATGTGTTTGTGCGTGCAAGCATTGCGTTGTGTGTGGTCTACATAATACAAACATGCATACATATATATGTATATGTATATATATTACACACACACACACACACATATATATATATATATATATATATATAAATATATATATATTATATATATATATATATACATACATACATATATACCATACATACATGCATACACATATATATTATATGTTATATATACACCATATATGTATGTATGCATTATATATATATATATATATATAATATCAGCCGAAATTACTACGATGATCCGGTTCTTGACTGAAGACTGAGGGTTCGAATGTCTGTGTCCGTGTTATTGTATCGTCTTCTTGAGTTATACGTTCTTGTCCATGTTGTATTTTTCTACATACCTTTATATATATATATATATATATAGATATATATATATATATATATATATATATATATATATATATATATATATATATATATATATATATATATATATATATATATATATATATATATATATATATATATATATGTATATATATATATAATATGTGTGTGAGGTGTATGTTTCGTTTTTAATTACGATGGAAATATTTACATAAAAACTTTGAAGTACAGCGAAAAGGTGACGTTGGTAATGGCGTTGTCGCTTTGAGTGATATTGTTATTCCTCTTTTGTTGTTAATGTCTGTGACGTCCGACGAATGACTGGAATCGGTGCAGTGAGGTGAGATGCTACTTAAAGAGAAGAAAGTTATTACGTTTCTTGGAGGCACGGATCTTTATTTTTGTTATTTATTTCGTTAACCTTTTTCGCTTTTGGCTCGCGACTAGCTTTCGTCGCTGCCAAGACACTTAACTCAATTCCTTTGTGTCTTTTACCCTAATTGAGAAATCATACTGTTTGACAACAACTTCCAAACTGTGAAACTAACCATTTTGTATCTACTTTGGATTGTTAATGCTCAAAAACGAACCAAATTATTCAAGAACGAACAGAAGAAACAAGATATATATTTTTTTTCCTTTAAGAACTTGAGAAAGTAAAGATTAAAACGAAATTCTAAACATACAAAATACATTCGTCTAACAGCTGTTTTCACCGTTTCGGCTTCAATAGATTTCACCCTTAAATACTTGTCTATCTCTTGATAGAGATCTTGTAATTTGCAACAAACCATTTAGATAGACCTTTACCATCTGAGAAGCACGATAATTATGGACGCCATCTTGTTAGGTATATTAACGATGGAGATATCTTGTTGTCAGTCAATAAACACAAAAAACCTTTTAATTGAGATAACCCGAAGCTTTGCTACTTTTAATAAACATTTATTCCGTCTGAAAAATAAAAGGAAAACAAAAAAACGATGTTCTTGATAAAAATCTTCATCCACTTTCTTCTTCAATCGATTCCGAAATCATTTTTTTACATTTATTATTATTTTTTTTCTTATTTTCTTTTCTTATCTACCTTTAATATTGTCGGCAGTTTCCGGTGAAAGTATTTTGAGCCGAGCAAAAATCGTAAGAATCGTAGCGGTGGAGATTAGCAGCGGCGTCTGTGTGGAGAAGTGTAACTTGGTGCCACTTTTATAAACGCCCGCCGAGATAAAAGAAATAGTTTTCTGACAAAAATAACAAAACAGCCAACACCAAAATATTTGTTTCCATGCTAACTTCATGGTGGCTTTTTTTCAGCTCCGTCTGATTTTTTTACAGGAAATATAGACGCGAAGAGGACAACAATATATTTCCTCCGACACCGGTTGTTGTTGTTGTTGCTCTTCTTCTTCTTCTTCTTATAGTTGTTAATATTATTATTATTATTATTATTGTTGTTGTGTTGTTGTTGTTGTTCTTCTTCTTCTTCTAGTTGTTAATATTATTATTATCATTATTATTTTTATTATTATTATTATTATTTATTATTATTATTATTATTATTATTATTATTATTATTTCCAACTGCATGGTTCTTGGTTCAGTCCAAATGCGTGGCAACATGGGCAAGTATTTTCTACTATAGCCTCGGGGTGATCAAAGCCTCGTAAGTGAATATGGTTGGCGGAAACTGAAAGAAGCCCGTCGTTTACACACACACACACATGTATGTGAGTGTGCGTGCATGCGTGGATGCGTGTTGTGTTGTGTGTGTGTGTGTGTGTGTGTGTGTGTGTGTATAAATGTATACATGTTTCGGAATCAAACCCAAAACCACGTGGTTGTGACGTAACCACGTGCTTAACCACACGGCCATATAAACATAATACATCATAACTTAGATTTTTTGCAGATCTTCGAAGATTCTAGTATTGTTTACGCGTGTAACGGAAATAACACTTTATTAACTTACGAAGTTGCTGATGACTACAAACCAAAAACCAAAGATAGCCGTCACGCGCAAGCGAGTATGATCTGGTCACATGTCTAATACTTTCCTATGTAATCACAAACAGACATTAACACACATTCAGTCCTCCTATCTAAGCGTGTTTAACCATGATTATCAGATCTTAGGTCAGTCATAAGCAAACTGCGGCCCGAATGGCATGCCAACAAAAATTTACCTTGAATTTTTTTAGTAGTACGCCTGATGATGAGTCATGTCTCATGCGGCCCACTTCACGCAAAAGGTTGCTCAGGCCTGTCTTAGATAAATAAAGGATTTCAGTGAATAAACAGTGAAGTGAGTATCTTAAGCAAATGACTGGAAAAGGATGCCATTGGGTCGGTGGTGTCCCTTGGTTGCTTTAGGATGGCGCTTCCCTCCAAAGGAAAACATTTTGCAGGCAATTTTCATAATTGTTACTATTTATAAGTGTTTATAAAAATATTTTTCTTTATATTATCCTAAATGCTGGGGGTAGTTTTTTCGGTCCGTGTGACCAATAAAGAAAGTGGTGAGCTGGCAGAATCAGTGCGTCGGACAAAATGTTAAGCGGCATTTTCTCCCACTTTTTTTATGTTCTGAGTTCAAATATCGCCAATGTCGACTTTGTCATTCATCCTTTCGGGGTCGCTGTTCTGTTCTCAACAGTTCTCAATCCCATCCTTTCCGCTACAATTCTGCTTGCAGCCTGGATAAGGTTATTTCTTTGTGTGATGTTCTTTGTTCCAATGTCTCTCATTTTTGGCTTTACTCATCTCTTGCTTTACTCTCCATTGGTTGGCCTTCTTTAAGTCACACATAAACTCTGTCCCTTCTGTATATAAAAGAGCCAAAATCCTGTTTATTATTAATCGATCTTCATTGTTTGAGTAGTCACTGATCTCAGTTCTTTCACAATTCACGGGATTATATATCCTTGCGAACAATCGTCCATCTCTTCCACCATACTACTTCCGTATTTTGCAGGCCCAGCCTCACCCGATATCCTTCTTTTAATAGCTTCTAGCTCCAATTCTGTTAACCATCCATTCTTTCGTATTGCTCTTTCTTGGTCACATAATCTCTGTTTAGTAATTTCAAACAGATCCATTGCCTTCCATTCACTGTGCATTAGTTTTCTGTACCCTCAGAAAAGCACGCCATTCGCATCCACTGGGGTGTTCCGGTAGTAACACTTCATAACCATCATGTTTACTTGTTTACTCCACTTATGTCTTGTAGCATGGCTAGCAGTGGCTGGATTACAGCCAGGTTTGACTGACAGGGGATCGGTGTTGCGCAGGCCATTGGGGCATTTCATAAGTGATGGGCGCTCAACTCTCCTCACTACCCCGGCATTGACAGAAAAAAAAAGTATAAGAGAGAAAGAAGAGAGAGAAAAAATAAAGAGAAAAGGAAAGGAAGATCAACTTGGGAGGGGATAAAGATATTTGACACAGCAAGTTCAGTGTATATTTCTTTACTACCCACAAGGGGCTAAACATAGAGGGGACAAACAAAGGGATTACATCGACCCAGTGCGAAACTGGTACTTAATTTATCGACTCCGAGAGGATGAAAGGCAAAGTCGTCCTCGGCGGAATTTGAACTCAGAACGTACCGGCAGACGAAATACCTATTTCTATTTCTTTATTGCCCACAAGGGGCTAAACACAGAGGGAACAAACAAGGACAGACATAGGTATTAAGTCGATTACATCGACCCCAGTGCGTAACTGGTACTTAATTTATCGACCCCGAAAGGATGAAAGGCAAAGTCGACCTCGGCGGAATTTGAACTCACAACGTAACGCAGACGAAATACCGCTAAGCATTTCGCCCGGCGTGCTAACGATTCTGCCAGCTCGCCGCCTTTGCAGCAAGTTCAGTGTAATCCATTCAGATCGACAACAAGAATAGGAAGACTGCTTAGGGAGCGGTTGTAAAAACGGAAGTGAGGTAGACATTGGACATAAGATCGTAGAGGGACGCATCGCCGCCAAGAGAAGGTGTCTACTGCGGTTCTCCTTACCGGCCAAACAGGAAAAGATTCTATCGAGAACTAAATTAAAAGATGCAGAGACATGACATATAATTTTAAGATATGTCTTTGTATTACGTATTAGGATTAAAGCTTACAGAGTTTTGACTGAGACTCTCTTGGTTGTGAACAAACGTCCAACGTGTTTCTAGTAGCAGCTAAAAATTGTGTTTTGCAGAGAGGGAGAGGGAGAGGTAGAGAGAGAGAGAGGGAGGAGAGAGGAAGAAAGAGGAAGAGAGAGAAAGAGAGAGGAAGAAAGAGAAAGAGAGAGAGGGAAGAAGAGGAAGGGGGAGAGAGAGAGTGAGGAGTGAATTAGAGAGGGAGGAATAAGAATTTACCTCGAGGGGTAAAACTTACTTTCGAGAAATTAATTGAATTTGAGGAGGGGACAATGAAGTTCGATTCTCCATTTAAAACAAAGCAATAAATTGAATAAATTAAAAGTTGCAGAGACATGTCGTATAGTTTTTAGAGATATTCTTTTTATTACATATTAAGATCGTAGCTTACGGAGTTTTGACTGGGACTCTCTTGTAAAGAAACAAATGTCCAACAAACGTCCAGCATTATTATTATTTTATTATTAATTATTATTATTATTATTATATTATTATTATTATTATTATTATATTATTATTATTATTATATTATTATTATTATTATTATTATTATTATTATTATTATTCATCATCTTATTATTATTATTCAGTAGTTTTATTTTTATAGCGCGCTTTCATTTCACTACCGAGCGCAGCTCTGTGTGCCTTGGGTATGTGCTGTGATTTGTTGTGATGCTCTGATTGTTACTGTATTGAAAGTGTTTTGCGTAGGATGTGTGCAGTGCCTAGTAGTGCAATTTTCTGTATGTTATATGTGTTTGTAAGTCCTGGTGTTTTATTATTATTATTATTATCATTATTATTATTATTATTATTATTATTATTATCATCATCATCATCTTCATCATTGTTATTATTACAGCAATGGAAGAAGACAGCAGTAAAAACAAGGCGTGCAAGAAGGGTTTGAACTTAAAATCTGAAAATAACATTCTGGAATTAAAACCTTCGTCTCTAAGCAAAGTGTTGGAATTTGGCCAGCATCGGTCTGAGACTCCGGAAGGTCTAAACTTGACGGACAATCTGAAGGCAGCCGAAAGGTGTGAGCTGAAGAGGAAGAAGAGGCGCAACCGGACAACATTTACCAGTTTCCAGCTGGATGAATTAGAAAGAATTTTCCAGAAGACTCATTATCCGGATGTCTATGCTCGGGAGCAGTTGGCCCTGCGCTGTGATCTTACCGAAGCGCGGGTCCAGGTGAGTGAAATATTGTCATTAAGGGCAAACGGGTTGATTGGGCAGGTGGTGTTTGGCCCCTGAATGTGTGGATGTGTATGAGTTGGCGCGTGTGTGTATGAGAGTTTGTGTGTGTGTGTGTGTGTGTGTGTGTGTGAGAGAGAGAGAGAGTGAATTTGTGCGTTTCTAAGTATGTACGTGTATAAGTGTGTGTGTGTGTGTGAGAGAGAGAGGGAGAGAGTTCGTATGTATGTATGTTTATGTGTGCATGTGTGTGA
>NW_021833465.1:0-2500 GCF_006345805.1 Octopus sinensis | reverse complement strand
GTATTTGACACGATTAGTTGAGTTTATTTGTTTAGAAACTGAAGACTTTCGGCAATGTACTCGGAGTTCGTCGCCACGTGCGATTGTTTTGAGCGGACACACTCATATGTGTGTGTGTGTGTATGTGGGGGCGCACGTGTGCATGTGTGTATGTATATTATACATGTATGTCTATAGTATAAGCTCCATATTGCGTAATAAATATCCAGAGTGCGCGCAATATACACAATCTGATATATTTCCATTTCTTTACGCAGAAAGGATTTAAAATATATTAGTTTTAATTAGATTCGCTGTTAAACTCTTAAAATAAATCCCATTCCGTTTAATTGTGTGTGTGTATGTGTAGAATTTATATACATTGTGTATGCCAAAATATATATATATAAAAAAAAAGAACCCAGCAAACAGAAGAGGGCTGTTCTTAGATTTGAAACCTGATATCCAGTGACGTTGTGACAGAAGGAAAGGTTCTATAAATGGTGTGAACCGAAGAAATTCGAGATAATCAGTGTCGAATGCCTGCATGGTGAGATATATATATGTATATATATATATATATATATATATATATATATATATATATATATATATAATATTATATATATATGTATATATATATATGTATATGTATATATATATGTATAGTATATGTATATATATATGTATATTATATATATATATATATATACATTACATATGTGTATAATATATATATATGTATGCATATATATGTATATATATATTTGTGTGTGTGTGCATATATATATACCCCCCACTCTTATGTATATAAATATCAAAAGTAATATAAAAAACATCATAATATATGTGTAATTAGAAAAATTAAATTAAATATCCGATTATTTAATTAATTAGATGTTATATACATTATAGAAGTCGGTGCCAAACACACACACACACACACACAACACACATACACACTAATCCTCAGATATGTGTGTAAGCGTGCGTGTGTAAGGAGAGATAGATAGAAAGAGAGAGGTTTAGAGAGAAAAGACGGTGCGTGTGTGTGTAACAGTGTGGAAGGGAAGAGAGAGAGAAATTGTTTGTGTTTGTGTTAGTGTGGTGGGGTGTGTTAGAAAGAGAAGAGAGAGGGGGAAATGACTGTTACTGCTGCTGCCGGTGTTGCTGTGTAGACACTCAACGATATGGCGCGAATGACAGATCCATCTTGCCTGTTACAATTTGTCTCGAAGTAGCTAATGACCGACCATGCTTTACAATGTAGCATGCAGCGATGAATTGTATGACGTTATTCTGAGAATATTGCTGCCCGTTCATTGTCCAGATTCTGGCGGTATTTACAGTGATGATGGGATAAAGAGAACTTAGAGATTCACGGTTGCGGTTCCTTTGCGTTTATTGTTGGTTAAGAGCATCTCTACGTCCCATCACATTGTTTGAAACCAGTTAGGCTTATTAATGTAGCTATTTCTCTGTGTGCGTATCTGTGTTCTACGTGAGTTAGAGAAATAGGGCTTTTAGAATAGTATAGTAGTCCTCGGTGGGTGTTGTACACGTTTAGTAACTTTTCATATCCTAACAGGGTCCCTGTGTGTTACAGCTTGTTGCCGCAACAAACTGTCTTTCACATGTGGTCTGTTTACCACCTGTTAAAATACGTAGAGTTTGTGACTGTTGTTTATTGTGGTTTGCTGGGGAGAAATGTGTGGTCCTGATAGAAGAGGCAAAGTCCATGATAGATCTAACATATTGTTTGTCCACCGATGTCGCTGTGTTTTCTTCTGTTGGCTGAATGTGATGCTCTTCAGTGCTCCAAGTAAGTTTGTGCATCGTTTTGCCTTCTTTACTACGTCTTCTATGAATGAGGCGAATGTCATGCAGGAATTCTCTATAACTCCTTGTGTTTTCGTTTTCTGTTTTGTGTGGCATGTTAAGTTAATATTGTAGTATGTTAAGTTATTACTGTAATATGTTTATATTAAGTGGTATGTTTGCATTTGATCTTGTCTGGTGTTGCTGGCAAAAAGAGAGACAGTGTATTTAATTGGTAAGTCTGTTGTTGTGGAACCAGGTTTCCAAGTAATTGAAGTAGAATTCCGAGAGCTGCGCAGTAGTGTGTCGAGAGAACACGAATGCCTCGTCATTTCTGGAGGTAATTGTCTGTATTTATTAGAAATGAAACAAATTAATTTATCCACCGTCTTAAGGAGGATTTTTTACCCGATTTTCTAAAGCTGTCTTCACAGCCATGTTCCTGCATTTTAGATTTCTTGCATTTCTAAGAAATACCAATTCACTCGACGCTTTAGTGTTTATTTGCAACTGTCTGTGTTTTATGGCGGTGTAGATTATCCAGATTTAGAAAAAATGCAGGCGATAGGATGGATTCCTGTAATAGTTCATTCGGCAGAATTGTAGTTTCTGGGATTGGCAGTCTTATACACTCTACAGAATTGACGGAGAGGCACTTTGTTTTTCAGCATTTTATGTTGTCTTTTGAAGTGGATTTGTGTAT
>NW_021833464.1:15000-22500 GCF_006345805.1 Octopus sinensis | reverse complement strand
ATGTTTTTGTCTATCCTAGTTTCTGAATTTTCCATTTACTAAGTACTAGCATCTACATTTATGTTCTGTTTTCTATAGTAATTATCATTCATCCCTCTATTTATTTTCTCCCAATTTACTATATTTTCACCTGTGCTATTCCAGTTTTATTTCATTCAGTTTTTTGTTATTTAGTTTATGCATATAATATTCTAGGTTATGTAAGGTTGTGTATGCTAATTTTACCTTGTGTCTGTTAAATATGTTGTAGTACCTACTTGACCAAAGAAAATGTCTATTTAATGCAGCAAAGAATTGAAGAAACCCTCCTGAAAAACACCAAATAATCCAGGATAATATCTGAAACAACTACTTGGACAGGCTTGTGAACATGAGCAAACAAAAAAGATCTATAATATAGAATAATGTTATTATAAATGTATATGAACATAATGGATTGTAATATATTATCTAAAATATAGTTTGAACAAAAGATATGATAGAGTTGAATTGATGAAAGTAATGAAAAGAGGGATTGTCAGTAAATAGAATACAAGAACTGTGAACATATAGTACACCTCTTTAAGAAAACAGTGCCTAGCGGCACAGCAAGAGGCAGTAAAGCATAGTTAATTACACTGCTCTTAATGTGAACTTTGTCCTCTTTGGCATCTTCGTATATTGTCCTGAAACTGATAATGTTAAAATGAACATTTGTTTTTTATCATTTACACGTTTGTCTAATCATTAGGGAAACACATGGGATGAGAAGGGGTTCTGAATCCCTTAGTCAAATCTAATGTATTCTTTCATGATATTTTCTTTCTTCTTTCTTCCTTTTGGTCCTTTGTGATGACCTATAAGCAACAACCAATGTCATTCTCTTTTCTTCTCCTTTTCTCATTTGTCCCTATATATCTCTCTTTAATAAGTTGTGATGTTTCACAAGCACCACCCAAAAATCTAATGGAGCTTTCTGATTAGTGTAAATGGTAAAAGTCTTTGAATGCTAGCAAAAACCCATTAATGTCAAATGCCTGATGAAGCATATGCATGGAATAGTGACACACACAAGATCCATAGATATTATAAATAATATTTACTGACATCCTATGGTTATAAGAATATCCTAACAAATGAAGATGTGGTATGCAGAAACATATCACAATACATTAATAAAGTACAAAAATTTCTATCAACAAGTCATTTTCATTATTACTATATGTATGTATGCATGCATGTATGTATGTATGTATGTATGTATGTATGTATGTATGTATGTATGTATGGATGTATGTATGCATGCATGCATGTATGTATGCATGTATGCATGCATGTATGTATGTATGCATGTATGTATGCATGTATGTATGTAAGTATGTATGTACTTACATATGTATATGGAAAACAAAAATAATCAGCTACATTGTTAAAACATTAAAGACTGCAACATCTACATTGGGAATAATAAGTGAGAACAGAGAGAAAATTAAGCCAAGTTCTCCAAAGGTTACTCTGCTAATTGATGGAAACTTTTTTCCTTTGATCTAAGCTGGGAAACTGCACCAGGTTCCGGTCTGATTTGTCATGGTTTCTACGGTTGGATATTGTACACTCCAAGAGTGTAGTGGGTGCTTTTTACGTGCCACTGGCATGGGTACTAGTTACATCACAACAGCATCGGCTATGACTATGATTTCATTTGGCTTCACATGTCTTCTCAAGCATGTTATATCACAAAAGGTTTTGGACACTTGTCACAGCCTCCATTAGGCCCAATGTTCAAATGGTGTTTCTTACATGCAACCAGCATGGGTGCCAGTTATGCCACACTGGCTTCGGCCATGACCATGATTTCACTTGGCTTGATGGGTCTTCTCAAGCATGACATATCACCAAAGGTCTTGGTTTCTTGTCATTGCCTCCATGACGCCCAACATTCAAAGATCATGTTCCACCACCTTGTTCCATGTCTTCCTGGATCTACTTCTTCCACAGGTTCCCTCCACCATTAGAATTCAACACTTCTTTACACAGCTGTCCTTGTCCATATGCATTACATGACCATATCAGTGCAGTTGTCTCTCTTGCAAACAACATCTGATGCCTCTTCATTTCTAGCTTCATTTCTTTCAAGCCTATGCATGTCCTTGGCAGTCACAGCCCATGTTTCACTGCCATGTGTAGCATGGCTGTTCACACACCAGCATCATACAATCTGCCTTTCACTCTGAGAGAGAGAGGCACTTTGTTACCAATAGAAGTTGGAACTCTAAACTTTGCCCAGCCTATTCTTATTCTAGCAGCTTATGCTCTCGAAGTGTCCACCCTTGCTACTGACTTTGTCACCTAGGTAACAGAAGCTATCAACAGCTTCTAGTTTCCCCTCCTGGCATTTGATGGAGTCTATTTTCTGTACATTTGTAGTGTTTATTGTACCTGTGCACCTTCCACACACAAAAACAAGTTTCTCTGTTAAACTTCTTCTAATATTGCTGCACCTCTTACATGTCTATAGCTTACACTGGGTATATTTTATAGAGTTTCTACCTATGTCTTTTCTGCAGATCAAGCATGGCCAACTACCTGAAGGGATTTGTGATTTGTCTGCTCTCCTACTTACCAACTATTTGGTTTTTGCTAGATTAACTCTAAGGCCCTTTGATTCTAGACCTTGCTTTTACATCAGAAATTTCTTTTCTAATTCTGGTAGTGATTCAGGTATAAGAACAAGGTCACCAACACAGAGGAGCTCTCTGGGGCAGCCCATCTTAAATTTCTCTGTTATTGTCTGGAAGACTATGATGAACAGGAGGGGGCTGAGGACTGATCCCTGATGAACCCCCCACTTATACCCTAAATTCATCACTGTACTCATTGCTAACCTCTACTTTACTAACAGAATTAATTTGTTATTATTGCTCTGTACTCAACTGACACATTTTTTCTGAAGCATATTCATATTGAGTTATTAGTGTAGTTATGCCTAATCAAAAGGAAATTTTACTCTACAACAAACCAACAACCAAAGTGCTAATGACTTCATTAGAAGAATGAAATAGCACAAATATCACTTTGATAAAAGGAAGTTAGACATCAACAAAATATCTTCAATTCCTATGCAAACTCTCCACACAACCCCTTACTTGATAACTTTGAAAAGGTACTGGTTAGAAATATAAAATTTAAGAATTATACTTTTGAATTACAGATGGAACTTTCAGCTCAAATAATTGATACAAGAAACTCACATGTCTACTTGGACAAAGCTGGAATCTTTACCATCTTGATACCATTACTTGTAAATGGTTCATCTTAAAGGAATTACAAAAACAAAAAAAAGGAAAATTACTAAGGAAGAACTAAAGAAAATAAATAAAAATGTTTGTCAAATATTTAGAAATCTTGCCATTTTCATCCCAAATGCTCCTGGTTCTAGTTAAAAAAACACTAACCTCCTTGAATTCTACCTAGAGTGCAATATTAAGATCTAATTTCCCTATATTGGAGGATTCTACAAGGATGACTGCCTTATTGTGGAAGGTTATATTTCATCACAGTTGGAACATATCCATAAAAACCTTAGAAGATTATTTAAGAAATATGATTCCTTGCTCACTTTTGAAACTTATATAAAAATTGTCATCTTCCTAGATGTAACTTTAGAAATTCCATCAAGTTTACATTACCCTTACCATAAGCCCAAGGAAAAGTGAACTGTGTCCACTCAGAACCCAATAATCTTAGATCGATGATCAAATGGACAGTGAAAAGTGTGTCTATTTGGGTTTCTAAGTTATCACCAAATAATCAAATTTTTGACAACATAGTGGGCTATTACAATGAGGCTCTCAACAGAAGTGGCTATAATGGAAAGATAACATATATATCAAACTAAAGGCTCCTAAATAACACTAGAATTGCACATTGTAAAAGTGTGGACAAAGCAACAAGTAAATTTTTGGCACCTAAAGACACAAAACCATTTTATAGGAACTTAGTCAGCTTTAAAACTCAAGATTTCAGTCTACTACAAATTCTATTAGTAATAACATTACCAACATTTCCATTACCTACACTTCAAATTTAACCACATTGCCAACATGCTACCCAAATGCACACTAGTTATCTCTGTTTTATTTTCTACATTTTTATTGCATCCAAACCCCCACTCAAATGGAATATTCTTTGAATCCACATTACAAGTTCAGCTGCAACCTTCCATTTCTTGTTTTATTGTTTCTTTGGCTTAATTAAGAATATTATCACTACTGCCAGCAACCTCACTTTTCTAAGCAGTGTATATATATATATATAAATATTGTATCTTATTGGTGTCACGTATTCTGATTTTTGTTTGTGTTACTTCGATCGTTTTCCGTCCTTTCGTTGTTACATTCGAAGCTTCTTCCAGGCTGATCTAATGCGCTTGGCTTAGATTTCCTTGGGCGGGCTGGCCATATCGGAGCAATCTCAAGATTAATCAGCCGAAATTGCTAAGATGATTGGTTCTTGACTGATGACTGAGGGCTTCGAATGTCCCGTCCTGTGGTTCTTGTGTCGTCTCTGTGGTGTTTCATGTTCTTGTCCATGTCTGTAATTAATTTTACTGTTTACCTATATAATCGGCGGCTACGTATCCACAATTGTCCTTATACGATAAGTATATTTTTTTCTCAAGCTTTGATCGACTCTTAATCTGTCTCTTTTTCTCTCTCTCTCTCTCTCCTCCCTTTTCCACTCCCTTTCTTTCCCTCTCCATCCGTTCCCCCCCCCTTTCTACGTTTCTCTATCTCTCTCACCTCCAGCCCCCTCGATCTGTCTCTTTCTTCTCTCCTCGTCCACCTTCTCTCCCTTTCATCTGTCCCTTTCTCCTGTCTTGTTCTCACGTGACAGCTAGCCGCTGTTGAGCGCTCTTTCGTTTTCAGCAGCCTCAGAAGCAACACGTATTGTTCGTCCCCGTGGCCTTAGGCACAACTTCACAAGCCAGCCCCATTCTCAAATCGTCCGGCTCGAAAGACCCTTGTCCTACGTCCTGGTTTTGTTTTGTTGTTTATTTTTTATTTTTACCGTATTGTTTTTACGTTTTTGTATTCTTATTGGTGTCACGTATTCTGTATTTTGTTTGTGTACTTCGATCGTTTTCCGTCCTTTCGTTGTATACATTCGAACTTTCTTCCAGGGGATCTAATGCGCTTGGCTTAGATTTCCTTGGCGGGCTGGCCATATCGGAGCAATCTCAAGATTAATCAGCCAAATTGCTAAGATGATTTGTTCTTGACTGATGACTGAGGGCTTCGAATGTCCCGTCCTGGGTTCTTGTTCGTCTCTGTGGTGTTTCATGTTCTTGTCCATGTCTGTAATTAATTTTACTGTTTACCTATATATATATATATATATATATGAGCACATATTTCATATAAACATATATATTCATGCACACACACTCTCTCTCTCTCCTCTTTCACTGTATAATATTATATTATACATATATTATATAATTATATATATTATTGTATTAAACTCTCAGATTTTCTCAAATTTTGAAGGTAAAGAACACTTTTGGCAAAATACTACTTTAATTTCTGTTTGGTATTTTGTGAATAGTTTTCAAGTGCTACAAATTCCCACTGATCAATCTTTAACTGCTGAAATGTTTTCAACTCGATGCCACAATAAAATAATGATATTATATGTATTTTATTGAGGAAAGGTAAGGTTGGCCTCAGTTACATTTGAAACCAAAGCGTAAAGTGAGAAGAAATACTGCTAAGCATTGTGTTTAGCATGCTAACGATTCTACCAACTTGATGCCTCACTGAATTCAAATAAATTTTTCTATTATAGGCACAAGGCCTAAGATTTTGTGGGAAGGGGCTAGTCAGTCATATAAACCCCAGTGCTTAAAATGTATTTATTTTATTGGTTTTCAAGGGATGAAATGCAAAGTCGCCCGTGACAGAATTCAGAGTGTAAAGATGGATGAAAGGTTGTTACTATACTCTAATAGTAATACATATTTGAATACCCACTTAACAACAGCAACACACTGTTACCTTCAGCTGTAATGCCACAAAGCTAACCATGAAGACAGAAACAATAAGCAAAGTATTAGAACTGATCAGTCAATCAATATGGATAAGGAAAGCACATCTCCATGCTAGGTTTGAGGTAGAATATTCAGAAAGTAATGTTCAATATCTATCACCCTTTCAAGAAAATCTTTACAGAAAATTAAACCTGTAACTTCAACATATCAAATAAACTAAATTACTTAGTAGCTACTGTCATTATAAGAGAAACTCAATCCAGATCTAGAAGTCCAAAAATATTGAATAAATTGTAAGTTGCAAGTCAAAAGATACAAAGTTCTACTCTAAATGAAAAACAAAATCTTATATTAAAAAGATGAAACAAATATTACAAAAGTATTCAAAAAGAGGAAGAAATCCAAGATGTGAAACACAAAAAGCACCAGCAACAAACAACAGTTTCTAGTAAAGACATACCATGAAAAAATGCAAAGACTGCTTTACAACTTATATTTATTTCAGCTGCATGATTGTTGATAGTCATGAATCATGCAACAGAAATAAATATAACTTCCTTGCTATGTCTATACATACTTAGAGGTTCCCTTTTGATTCATAAATAACATAGTAAATTTCTGAGATTATATCAATCATGTTATGTCAAACTGAAAAACTTTAATAACACTGCAAGATAAAATGATAATAAAAACAGGCCTTAGTTCTATAAAAGAAGTAATTTCTTAAGTAATATTACACTGCATTTTTTTCTAACAAGACTGTTGAATCAACTCAACAATGTTTATAGCACACTATAAACTATCTCCTCTATATGGTTGACTTGAAATATATAAAAGACAAGACACTGCTAGAGAATTTATTGAACACTATTCATGAATTCAATGCTGGTGGCGAATATTCTGATAGCTAGTCTAAGATGGGGCAAATTAATTAAAACACAAAATATTAGGTTAAACTGTGAAATCAAAGAACCCATTATGCAAATTCTTCAGAATAGAGGAAACTGATAAAATATAGCATACATAAATTAAAGAAATATTTACAAAAGAGTCTTTACTCTTTAATTGATTTTCTTGGCCTGCTACCATGCTGGAGCACTATCATTAACAATTTTAGTTGATAAAGTAAACAAATATTAAAAACCAAACTAAATGCTGGAAATATAATTAAGGATATTCATATGTTAAGTGTACAGGATGATGAAGCTGAAACTTATTCAGAGTATCAAAGCATTTAAGTAACTTAAGTACACATGACAGTCAATTCATTTGCAATCCCCAGCTGCCAGTGGACTGGCAGTAAGTGGACTGGAACAATGTGAAATGAAGTGCTTTGTAAAAGCGTCTTCACAATTAAAGATTTAAATACATCAGTAAACTAAACATAAATTACTGTACAAATGTAATATATTAAAAGTTAACTGAATAGTTTAAACAGACAAGACATTCCAACAGATGGCATGGTTGCGTTA
>NW_021833464.1:0-10000 GCF_006345805.1 Octopus sinensis | reverse complement strand
TTTATGTGGCTTGTATTATTTCAGGAAACCTCTCTTTTTCTCTGGGATTTAGCTTTCAGCTGCATGGTTAATATTTCTTTTGTGTTTTCATTGAGAGTTTGTTTGATTAAGGTTCCACCTGTAATACCATATGGCATGTTAGCATGGACCTCCTACTTCAGATATACAAATAAACTTTAACTCTTTTGTATGTGTTGTCTGTGCAAAATCAGCAACATAAAATGGCAAGATAGGATATCAAATGTCAAAATCTTAGAAAAGTATGATATCTTCAGTAGGTGAATAAGACAAGTTGTTTGAATGCAAGATGATTACATTCCAAAGATTCTGTTGTGTGGTCATCTAGCAGAGGGATTCTGTGGTAAAGGAAGGCCCATCCTTAGGTGTACGGATAAGTTGAAATGATCACTAAAATCCTTACTACTTAGTTTAACTTCCTGTGTAAGTTATTGCCAAGCTGAGTCTGAGTAGTGTAAAATGTGTCCTGTTGCATCTAAACAACCTAATTTGAAGAAGCAGAACTATAAAATGATTATATCCTGCAACCAACCAACACAGCTGTCCAATCCCAGGGAAAACCAAAATCATCATCATCCCTGTTGTGACATCAAAGCAAAATCTACACCTGGACTCAAATTACATTCATATGTCTATCACAAATACATGCAGCTTCTATCAATTTTAATTCCATCTTCTTTTTTTTAATACTTTCCTTTGAACACTCATTCATCAGAATTGATGGGAGTGACCATCATTACAGTATCAAGCTATCAAAATCTTTAGCGTGCCTGACAAAATGTTTTGTGGCATTTTTTCTGACTAGTTGCAATTTCAGTTCAAGTCCCACCAAGTTCGCTTTTTGTCCACAAAGGGTTGATGAAATTAGTACAAGTTGAGTTCTGAAGTTGATATAACCAGTTATACCCATACCCATCCAAATTTCAAACCTTGTTTCCTTGGTAAAAAAGATTATTATTATTATTATTATTATTATTATTATTATTATTATTATTATTATTATTATTATTATTATTATTATTATTATTCAACATTTGATAGTTTCAGACAAATTTCTTCTGCATCACATGATACAACTTTGTGTTGTTGGTGTGTGTGCAGCTTTTTGTGGGGTTTTTTTAATGCTGTAGGGGGTGTGCAAACTCTTCCCAGTATTGTATTGCATTAGTTTATCTTGGTATGGAGCCTCACAGTAGTCGTTCATTGTATTAGTGTTTGTACACTGGGCTATAAGTGTAACACAAGTTATGTTCTGTTGGATTTCCAGCTTATAGAGTACACAGGGTGGTGTTTGTTTATTTTATTGAATATTTACTGTATAGAGTATGTCTTGTGTATGTGGATCATTTTCTTCTTCTCTCTCTTCTTATCCTTATTCTTATTATTCAGTTTGACTCAGGTTTGGTGTTTTGCCTGGTAGAATTTATGTTTGTAGCAGGTTACTACCTGTAACCTTAGATAACCGCAAGCTTTCAATAATCTTTCAAGTTTTCAAAACCCTCCTGATAATCTATCCTGCTCCTAAAAGTCAAGCTTTCTGGAGAAGCTCTACAAGATATTCCATTCCAACCTCCTTCAACCATATGTCTATATCATTATTCATAGTTTCTAATGCACCAATTATTACAGGCACAACCTTTACAATTTTGATATTCCAAATTCTCACAGATTCAAATTTTAAGGGATTGCATTTAAAAAAATTTTCTTCTTTCTTTACAATCCTGGTATCAAACAGACATGATGGGTAAATTAGTAAGGAATTTCACTTTGTTTATTATTGTTAAATCTAGTTTATTATTTTCCAGCTTCCTATTAGTTTAAATTGAGAAATTCCATAAGATCTTGCATTTCTCCAACTGAAACACTCTTTCAACACTATGTTCGTACCAAGTACTTCCAGCTTCAAATTGCCATTTCTGACAAAACTTCCAGTGCAAAACTTTTACAATCTGTGTCATTGTTTCATCTCAAATTTCACACATCTACATTTTGCTGACACCCCATACACTTATTTTTCTCAACTTGCTGTTTCTTTCTTCAATTGCCCTTTTTTCAACCAAGCCCAGGCTTTTGTTCCACATATGTCTTCAGTGGCTTTCCAAAACTAATAATGCAAATAAAAACCTCTTCAGCCAGTAATCTGAATCAGATCCTTTCCAATATGCTACTTATTTAAATTTCAATCTCACTGAATACAGAACAATTCTAATGTGCTTTTGTCTCAGTACAGTGTTGCTAGTTGTCTCTCCACCTGCTTCTCAATCATTGTTGGAATTTTATTTTGCCTATTTCCTTTCTATTTAGTTTATTTGAATATTTACTTTGTAACGTTTTTCCTTGCCATCATTTTATCATAGCAGTTCCAGTTTTTGCCTTTTTGTAGTTCCAGTTTTAGCTTGGATATTAATTCCTTTACAGATTTTATTGTTTCTTCTTTTTCTTCATATTTGTCAGATATTATGACCTCTTTCAGGTATTTTTTGGCTTCCTTGAAAACTGGAAACAGTTTTTTGTTTTGCTCATGCTTTGTAGCAATTACCACCGGTTAGGTATTTTTGTAGTTTTATGGGGAGTATTTTATAGTAATTTTCTAGTTGTATAAGGCTTCTATCTCCTTTAATTCATTGTATACATAACCTTTCAATGTCAGATTTTGGGTGGTGCATTCTAAATTCGTCATTCTTTTTCCTGTTCCCCTATCTAATTTGGCTAGTTCTTTTAGTGTCCAATTAAGAATACTGTAATTGTGACTTATAACTGGACAGCTAGAGTATTGATACCTATTATCTTATTTTTCACTTTGAGTACTGTTCTAAGTATTAATCTAACTTGTCTATAATATTTCTTCCTCATATTCTCTTTGATTTTTGTGTTGTACTGTATCTACTTCATTGATTTCTAAGTATTTGTATGTCTGGGTTTAGTTTAGTACTCTTATTTCATTTTCTTCATCTAGTGTGATATTGTTATTCTTAACTAGTTTTCCTCTTTTCAAGGTTGCTTTGACACATTTTCCAAAGCTGAATTTCATGTTTAATCCTTTGGTAAATCCAATGTTTCTCAGTTTTATCATTTGCAGCATACAGCTTGATATCCTACACATACAAAAGATGGTTGATTGTTTTTTCACATTGTATCCACATCCATTTTTGTTTAGCATATCAGTTGAAGGTGTCAGTGTCAGGCCTTGTGCCTATTGTAGAAAGGATTATTATTATTATTATATTATTATTATTATTATTATTATTTTATAAGGCAGTGAGCTAGCAAATTGTTAGCATGTTGGGCAAAATGCTTAGCAGTATTTTGTCTGTTTTCACATTCTGAGTTCAAGTTCTGCCGAAGTTGACTTTGTCTTTCATCCTTTCAGAATTGATAAATTAAGTATCAGTCAAGTACTAGGGTCGATCTGATCGACTTAACCCTTCCCCACAAATTTCAGGCTTTGTGTCTATAGTTGAAATGATTATTATTATTTTATAATTTAAGTCAGTGTTCTAGCAGAATAATTAGCAGACCAAGCAAAATCTGAGTGACATTTCATCCATCTTTACATTCTAAATTCAAATTCTAATGTGACCAACTTTGTCTTTCATATTTTCAGGATCGATAAAAGAAGTACAAGTTGAGTACTGAGATCATTGTAATCAACTTATCTCCTCCCCTGAAACTGCTGGCTTTGTGCCGTGCTCCAACACATAGATCTTTTATAGTTGGGTTGTGTAATTATACCTCAGCTCCTGCCTATAGGCTCAGAGGCACAACACCATACTTAGCACATGAAATGTTCCAGCCACTGCATCTATTTTTGACACCCTAATATAGTTGGTATATCTAAGATCTCAGGTATTGCATCCAGGTTCTTTGAAATTGTTCCAGGTACACTGGTAACAAAAGGGACAATTTTGACTATTACTTGATGTGTTTTCCTTTCTTGGCTGACCAAAGTCTGGTATTTGTCTACCTTCACTCTCATGGAACAGCTACGTCTACCATGACATATTCATGTGTGTCTTTGTGCACAATTGTGACGTCAGGGCAATAATACTCCACACATCTGTTTGTGAAGATGGTTTATGTCCCATATGATCTTCACTCACTCATTCTTAACCAAGGCTTGTGGAATGTGGTCATACCACTTATCTGTGCATGGAAGATCATATTTCTTGCAAAGTCCCTATACACCCTAAGAGTGACCTTGTATTGTTGAGGTTTGACTCTTTTTGTACTACTTGTGAGCAGCCACTGATAATGTGACATACACTTTCAATCTTTTGCCCACACTTTCTGCACAATGGTAACTCTGATGTTTGGTTGATATAGTACTCAACAGAATTTGTTCTCAAGGCCTGCTCTTGAGAAGCAAAGATTATCCCTTCAGTCTTTTTCTTCAGACACCCATTCCACAACCATCTCCATGACTCCAGTCTAGCAGCCAGTTTATGTGTCTCTTGTGAAAACTCTCCCTGCAATGACGCTTCTTCCAATAATGCTACCTTCTCTTCATACACCCTTTTATTAAAATCAGTCAGAGATTCTATCTCTGTTACCACCTTCTCATTCAGTGCTGCCTCCAGTATCTAAGTGCGACAAGACTGTAAACACTCATGCACTCAGATCTTACATATTCCTCCACACCATCAAACATCTTCCACCTGGGAATGAAAGCACTTGTTCATGGTCATTATCCTTCTTGTTCTTCAATCTAAGCCAGTCAATCCCTTCTCCCATTCCACAATGCCTTCCTAACACCTTACAAGCCACACTGCCCAGGCAGTATTGGCTTCAGTCAAGCTACTGCCATTCAGATTAGATCTACAATCCGAATGTACCCTTCTCCTATCATCTTTCTTTTTGCGTTGAGATATTGTTTTAACTGGTGTATTCCCAAATACTTATACCCACCACAGTCCACTATCTTTATAGATGCTCTATCAGGGAGTTCAATACTATTGCTGTTCCTACCTCTCTAGGCATTCTAATATTTTGAGTGAAAATTCTGCCAGTTTAGATAAGGGAATCCAGTTGGTCTTTACTAGTGGCATAGAGTTTAAGGTTTCTCATATAAAGAAGGTGAATGATGGGCCTAACTTGATCTTTGGTGAGTTTGTCACTCATGTTTGATTTTCACAACACCTAAGCCAGTGGTATCATGATAATGATGAACAGCAATAGGGATACAGCATTGCCCTAAAATATGCCCCTACTTATTTCTACTTCCCCATGTCCTTGTTCTCCCACTGTTAAAACAGTTATCCTCCTACTCATGCTTAACAATTGATACATTGTTTAGTCTAGCATCAAATATATTTATACTCTTCGGGATCAATGAGTGTGGAACCGTATTGTATACCTTGCTTTAGTCTACACAAGTCACAGATAGGTCTAATGGCAATTATTCAGAGTTGCTTTATCGATTAATAGCTAATCTTTCCATAGAGGTGCTTATAAATCTTATTTATGATGCCAGTCAGCATTTCCACATCATAGGCATGCAAGCAATACGTCTAAAATTACATACTTCAGGAACCTTTTGTGGATCCTTCATCACCAGAACTGTTGTAACCTTAACCATCCAGTCTGGCACATTACCATGGTTGAGATAATCTTGAAGATGTTGTTGCACCAATCCATGTAAGCCTTTCAGCTTTTTGAATCAGAACTCCTGAACAAAGTCTAGTCCGGCAGCTTTCTTTTTAGCCATCTTCCTTGTCACCTCTTTCACATCTTCTAAAGAGATGACTACTTCTCTTGCATGGATGTCTCACTCAGTTCTCTTTCTACCACTGGCAACCAAGACACACCTTACAGTGTTTGATCCTTTCTGACCAAACTTTTCTCCAGAATCGAGTTGATTCTTCTGGGATGAATATTTCAGTTTGATTATGACTCTTGCCATCCAGTTGACTGCAAAGCAACTTCTGTCTGGTGTTGAAAAGTTGTTGCCCTGAAATTCGTGAATGCATTTATCATGCCTTTTGATCTTGGCTCCCACTACTCTAATCTTGTGTTTCAGTATATCACTAACATAACAATTTCCCTAATTATTATTGTTATTGTTATTTGTGATGAACCTATGTCGTGTCAGCTCACAGATAAATTTTGTGGAAAGATTTGCTTTACTGTTGGGGAATTTTTGTTAAAACTTTGAATAAGGGCCCCTGCATCATGGTGAGAAAATCAGGATTAATTTGTGCTCAAGAGAGCATATTATTTTGTAAAATTTTATTTGCACTCATTGGTTTGTTTCTTTGTTGGAATTCAGGTATCAGTAATGCTTTCTATCAGATTAAGTGATGAGGTATCAAGAAAAAATTACTCATACTACTACCAACTTCATTAGAGAATATTCCGCCTTCCCTTCATCCTAATACGACATCCACACAGTGTGTAAGAAGCTATATGAAGCAGTGCAGGCACAGAACAACAGCAACAACAACAGTGACATCAATGGTAACAAGCAACATTTTTAGCAACAAGAACATCAACACATGCAAAAATGGCACCTATTGCAACAACAGCAATAACAATAACATCAGCAACATCAATAACAGGAACAACGACAACAGCAACAACTACAGTAACATAACAACAACAGCACCGTCTGCAACAATAATAGCTGTGACAGTAGCAACAATGATAGCAGCAGTGACAATACACAGTCTTTTATAAGAACCACGTTATCCTTATATTAAAACCACTTTATTGGGGAGAACCGCCTTATCCTGAAGACATATGAATTTGTCTAAATTTTATGACTATTTTTCTGATATATTTTTCTTCAATTCTCAATTTATAAATCATTTTTCTTGCTGAAATCGTTTTAGTATTACTATGTACATATACTAATATTATTATTTAGTTTTATTTAGCCTTAATTCATTTATAATATTTATACTATTTTACTTTACCATTCACTTGTAATATTTCAGAAATTTTATTAATTTTGAAAAGTCAAAGCCCTCTTTCACTCAGCATTAAATGTTTATTTGACGAGTAACCAATGTATTATTAGTACACAATTTATAAATATTCATAAACCATTGTTGCCTTCTATCTGATAAGTTATGTGAACCTTCTAGTAAGTGTATATTTATGTCTAAGTTTTCAGTATATTTCTTTCTTTATGCCAATTAAAAACCTTTATTTCTTTCAGATATCCCATGGCAAATAAAATGTTAACACAAGAAATGCTAAGGTATACAGTTCATAAATGTCAAGTTTCTAAACATTGGAAAATCTCTTTTTCAACAACGTTTGGATGGATTTAAACCTTTGGTGGAAATATTTCAGCTTTGTCATAAATATGAAAAACATAAGCATTCTAAACATTCAAACACTATAAGAACACTGCAATTCATCTAACAGGTTCAAAGCATCCTGGAAAAATCATTGAGAGGCAATACCAAAGAAATTCGGGTGCTGGAATGGGCACTCAGAACTGTGGTACATAAGTACATTTGATACAAGTGGTATGTACAGCAGAGAGGCCAATTCATGTCTTTAAAGACACAGGAAAACCGTTTGATCTGTGCTAAGTTGTTACTTACCTAAGTTAAAACCCTTGCAAACATGGAATACTTTGATTATTCTCTGATGAAGAAACTTCAACCAAGACCAAAGTTCTAAATTTCTTACAGGAGAAATGGCAAATGTTTATATGCAGATCCTTCTTTTATCCAAACAGCATTCTACACTAAATTTCCAGCAACTGTCATCATTTTAGAAATGGTGGGTAACAAAGGTCCTATCATGTCACCCCACATCTCTCCACATGGTCTTAAAATTAATGCTGCTGGATAATTCGAGGTGATAAAGACAGTTGCTAAGCCCTAGATGGAGGCAGTATAAAGTAGAAGGCTATATATGTTTCAGCAAGACTTGAATAGTTATCAGGCAATCTTTACGATTATATCATATAACACCAAATATGTGGTCTCCAAACTTGCCAGATTTAAATCACATGGAATACCATGTTTGGAGCGTTGTTGAAATTGAGACTAATCAACATCTTCACAATAACCTTGTTTTACTGAAGATCTCCAGAAAATATCTAAAATTAATAAGAATCATTTAGTGCAAGCATTTCACAATTCTGGCTCCACATTGAAGCATTGAAGCTGAAGGCAGATTCATATTACAGTTTTATAGAACTTATTGAGAACATTTGCACAAATCATTACTAAAGTATTCTTTCCGTCTTACTAGATTAGAGCTGTTTTAAATTATCAAATATATCCTCAAATACCT
The DNA here is from genome assembly GCF_006345805.1 of Octopus sinensis. NCBI lineage: Eukaryota > Metazoa > Mollusca > Cephalopoda > Octopoda > Octopodidae > Octopus > Octopus sinensis. Next base: position 1,732 of record NW_021833464.1, on the reverse strand, counting down.
GTCACATCCTGACTGATTAATGTAATTTTTAAATATATTAAAGGCTGTTTTATGCATGTGTGCATGTATGTATGTATGGAGAAGGTAACTCAGGTACTAGGATAACTCTGACATAAAACCTGCAGCTCAGTGGTTACCGATGATATTGACTTGTTCTTCTTTTCGGATTATGGCTGCTGTTGCTTAGTGAGTGGGATTGACTCAGTGCACAGCCTTTCCTCACTTAAAAAAAAAATCTTCTTGCACAGGCATTGCACGATAACAACGTTGATTAAGCTTCGTGCAATGGCCATACTCGATAACGAGGGGGCATCCACCATGTATGTATGTATGTATGTATGTATGTATGTAGTATGTATGTATGTATGTATGTATGTATGTATGTATGTATGTATGTATGTAATGTATGTATATATATATATATATATATATATATATATATATATATTTGTTATGCAAATGACCATTCCGAAATATTAACAATATATATTATATATTATATATATATATATATATATATATATATTATATATATATACCAGCAGTATCACCTGGTGTTGCTTGGGTTTGTTTCGACCTTTTAGAATTGAAATTTTTGAAAAGTAAAAATTTTGCATTATGCAACTTGTTATTCTCTTCAAGTGAACATTTTTCTAGTTGAAATACACCGAAAAATGGTGACACAGTAGTCAAAAATCGTAAAAAATAGGGATTTTCATAGAAAAAAAGCACCTTTTTGATGTAAATAATTTTTGGTGTTAACATGGTCCAATTTAAATTTATCTTCTACAGAATGAAGAGCAAGCCTTCTTCTATCATACTTTCAATTTTGGTCAACTTGCGCTGCAGGGTCTCGAAGAAGATAGTGTTAGTTGAAGGCTACCAAACCTGCCACACACAGACTACTTCAGTTTTATATATATAGATTTGCTGCACACTACTTTCCATCCATAACCATGAAACTTGGTAGATCCAAAAGTTAAACACACAGACACACACACAGATACACACACAGACACACAAGTTGAGTTTTATATATATAGATTTCTCAACGGGGATTTCAGGGGATTTCAGGGGGTCGCTGGCAATGTATCGTGATGATCAAAAATCCGGCCGGCTAAAATTTGGTTAAAGTGATTCAAACTACAGACTCAACGCAAAATGGTCACATTTAATTCAAAGCGTTAAAAATGTTATGAAAACAATTGGTATGTGTTCACAAAGTCCAAACGATTAATACGGAAAAACCCTCCTGGCTACATCCCGAAAATTCATTTCTTTGCCGAATTTCTACCATGTATTACGGCGATTCGTTTTTATATCTTGATTTTTTATTTTTCATGCTATTTACGCATGCTTGCACGCGTGGTGAACACAGTTCACGTCAAACAGCTGACTGAGTAAAATTCACTATTCAATGCATAGGATAAGGCCTAAACAAACACATTATCGATTTTTGCACTTGCGAGATGAATTTCGGAACAGAAATAGCGCAGTTCAATTTTCAATCGCCTAAACTTTAAGTGACCCATTTTCGGTGGTTCTACGATTTGTTGGCTAGGAGGAGATGTTCCGGGAAGTTAAACACACAGACACACAAGTTGAGTTATATATATATATATATATATATATATATAGATAGATAGATATATATATATATATTATATATATATTATATATATATATATATAGATAGATAGATAGATATATATATATATATATATTATATATA
>NW_021833463.1:25000-37699 GCF_006345805.1 Octopus sinensis | reverse complement strand
GTTTACAGATGGTCTTCTGAATTGAAATCACTATCTTGCTTTGAAGGGAAGGTAATACTTAACAAACTGCTCCCCCTCCGTAGTTGGACTACCTTAATACTTGTTCAAAAAACAGAGATTATAACTGTGATGAAATAATGAAAGCAATATTTAATAAGGAAGTGAGCACTATTATAAAAAGAAATAATTAGACGTAAAATATAAAAATTATTAGAATTGTGAATCGAATGTGATAATATACTAGCAAACAAACCGCCCGGAAGGCAGTCTTTCTGCTAGTATGTATATGAATATACATTCATATATATATGTATATATATATATATATTTATGTGTGTGTGAGTACATACATACTTGTTACCACACCCATTATTCTTGAGTCATATTCGAACCCGTAAGAAAGCCATTCACTGAATTTGTCAGCTAATTTTTCTCGCTGTAGGCAGAAAAGCTAACACACCAAAACACTTCGAACTCTCGGTCTCTCTCTCTTTTCCATACACACATACACACACACACTTATATATATATATATATATATATATATATATATATATGCATATTCATATGAATGTACGTGTGTATGGGCGCGCGTGTGTGAATGTGTGCGTGTGTATGTTGCAAATTCTTCATGTAAAGTTGTTTGTTGACACAAATTTTGTTGTTTGGAAGGATCTTAATATCTATTTTATTGCTTGCATGGCACACTCGAAATTACAAAAAATTATATGTGTACGTGCGTGTTATGTGTATGGGTGTTGCTGTGGGCTTGCATGCTTTTGTGAGTGTGTGTGAGTGTATTTGTGTGTAGCGGCCATGTGTATATATGTGTGTTTGCGTTTGTATATATATATATATATATATATATATATATACGCAAAATATTTCTGTCAAATTATACATACATACACATATAGATTGGTAGATAGATAAGTAGATAGATAGATAAATAGATAGATAGATAGATAGATAGATGCATACATACCTACATACATATATATATATATATGTATATATATTTATATATATATATATGTATGTATGTATGTATGTATGTATGTATGTATGTATGTATGTATGTATACATGTATGTATGTATGTATGTATGTATGTATGTATGTGTGTAGTGGGTAGCAATTTTCTTCACTACTTCCGGGAGTGACGACACTGCCAGACACGAGTCCCGGGCTCAGCTGGCTCCGGCTGACAGTACCCGAAATGGAACCCTATCCAGGGTTACGGAAAGGAGACAGCCTTCAAAGATATCAAGAATAGAGGCCTGTAGGTGGTTTAGTGTTCGACTGGACATTCTTCCGGCAGCTCCTGCAACAAAGCTGGTGCCAAACGTAATGCTCTGCACTCCTTTGGACCATATCAGCAAGGTCGAGTGAGGAATCCTGACGATTGGGCTACCCAGGATTTTCTTACATCTCGCCCAGGCCTGCGCAAAACTGGAGTGGAAACTGGAGGGGACATGAAATGTAAAACCCAGACTGCATTAGTTTATGCGCAACTCCATTGCTCCCCGAGACACATACGAGACAAAAGGAAGGCAACAACAACAAATAATATATGTATATATATATATATATGATTATATATATATATATACATACAAACATATATAAATATATATATGTATATAATATATACATACAATATATATATATATATATATATATATATATATATATTATATATATATATGTATGTATTTATATATATTATATATATATATATATATATATATATATATATATAGATATAATATATACGGTGGAAGAAAGTGTGCGTGTGTGAGCGAATAAAAGAAAACCATCCCTCTATCTCATCATGGCATTCAAATGATGATGTCGTCTTGAGCGGAATTTCGATCCAGAGCGTAAAAGAAGGTGATTAAAATACCATAAGATGCTTAGCCCCATGCTTTGAAACCGTATATTTCTTTTCATTTGTAGTTTGTTTGTTTTGTTTTTTTTTTTTTTTTTGTTTTTTTTTTTTTGTTTTTTTTTTTTCAGAGAAAGAATTGTGGTGCCCACAACCATTATATAACCCTTAATATTTCATGTGGAAAATTCACGCTCTCATCTGATCAAACGTTTGCAACAGGAACGTAATCTGCTCAAGGCATCTACGACCCAATTGTGGTGATGCTGCTAGAGTTGAAGACTGTGATAGTAGTAATGATAGTGAGTGTTGTTTTTTTTTAGTATTGCACTAATTTTTTTTCTGTGTGTTATTAAGCATTTCGCCCGGCGTGCTAACGTTTCTTATTTCTTTATTGCCCACAATGGGCAAATAATAGAGGGGACAAACGGATTAAGTCGATTACATCGACTCCACTGCGTAACTGGTCCTTAATTTATCGACCACAAAAGGATGAAAGGCAAAGTCGACCTCGGCGGAATTTGAACTCAGAACGTAGTGGCAGGCAAAATACCAATTTCTTTACTACCCATAAAGGGCTAAACACAGAAGGGACAAACAAGGGCAGACAAACGGATTAAGTCGATTACATCGACCCCAGTACGTAACTGGTACTTAATTTATCGACCCCGAAATGATGAAAGGCAAAGTCGACCTCGGCGGAATTTGAGCTCAGAACGTAGCTGCAGACGAAATACTGCTAAGCATTTCGCCCGGTGCGCTAACGTTTCTGCCAGCTCGCCGCAATCGTTTCTAATATAATTACAAAGACAGGAATTTGGTCGGACAAAGTCAATCAATTAGATCGACCTGGAACTTTATTTTATCAGCATCAGAAAGATGTCAGGAAAAGTTGACATCAGTGCAATTCGAACTCAGGACGTAAAGAGCTGGAACCAATACTGCTAGGAATTTTATCGAAGCTTTAACGTTTCTGCCACTCCATCGCCCTTATATTTGATTTTAATTTAGGCACAATGCAAAGGCACTGAGCTGGTGGAATCGTTAGCACCCTAGCTAAGATATATATCAGCATTTCGTCCATCTTAAACGTACTCAGTTTAAATTACGCCGAGGTCGACTTTGCCGTTCATTCTTTCGTAGTCGATAAAGCAAGTACCAGCTGAACCCTGGGGTCGTTGTAATTGACTAGCCCCTCCCATAAATCTGATGGCCTTGTATTAGAATTTGAAACCAATCTTTAGATACAGCGACTGTAAATTTGAGAGGAGGGTTTCATGGAAATTATAGATTCAGGACTTGAGTATCAATTTGTTCTTATCGGCCACGGGATGGAAGAAAGCCACAGCTCACTACAGTAGAATTCGATCTCAAAATTTGAAAAACCGAAGTAAATAATACAATTTTGTCATATGCAACATTTAATAATCGCAATTTTGCCAATTTTATTCTGTGAATGAAATAAAATTTCTTCCAGCCCTGTAGTGTGTGTGTGGGGGAGTTGATTACATCGACTACAGTGCTTCAATGATACTTATTTTATCGACCCTGAAAGGATGAAAGGCAAAATTTTGTAGGAGGAGGCCAGTCGATTACATCGACCCCAGTACGCGACTGGTACTTAATTTATCGACCCCCGAAAGGATGAAAGGCAAAGTCGACCTCGGCGGAATTTGAACTCAGAACGTAACGGCAGACGAAATACCTATTTCTTTACTACCCACGCGGGGCTAAACACAGAGGGGACAAACAAGGACAGACAAACGGATTAAGTCGATTACATTCACTCCAGTGCGTAACTGGTACTTGTTTAATCGACCCCAAATGGATGAAAGGCAAAGTCGACCTCGGCGGAATTTGAACACAGAACATAAGGGCAGACGAAATACCTATTTCTTTACTACCCACAAGGGGCTAAACACAGAGGGGACAAACAAGGACAGACAAACGGATTAAGTTGATTACATTCACTCCAGTGCGTAGCTGGTACTTAATTTAATCGACCCCAAATGGATGAAAGGCAAAGTCGACCTCGGCGGAATTTGAACTCAGAACGTAGCGGCAGAACGTTTCTGCCAGCTCGCCGTCTTACTGAACGAAATAATGGAAGTGTGTATACAGGCTTACATATATAGAATTGATATGATAAAGTGAAACAGACAGATAGACAGGGAGGGGAGAAAGATGTGAAGAGAGAGAAGAGAGAAACTAATTATATTAGGATATGGAGGTATGCATGAAAAAACCTTGAAAATCGACTAAAGATAAAATAATGAAAATGCGTGCTTTTATGTAGGAACGCTTCGCCACTGTGTCTCTGGGTGTGTGCTGGATGTGTGCGGTGGTGTGTGTGTGTGTGTTTGTGTGTGTGTGTGTGCGCGTGTGTGTGTGTTTGTTTGTGTGTGTGTGCAGCGTTCTTTCATATGTATAATAATTAAAAGAAACTTAACGGAAATTAGCACATAATGAAAATACAATCCAGAAGATAAGAATCAACAAAGTACAACGTGAATAACAACAACAACAACAATAGAGATAAAGAGAGAGAGAGAGATAGACAGACAGACAGACAGACAGATAGATAGATAGATAGATAGATAGATAGATAGATAGATAGATAGATAGATAGATAGATAGATATAGAGAGAGATAGGTAGATGGGTAGATGTATAGACAGAGCTAGATAGGTAGATAGATAAATAGGTAGATAGATAGATGAGAGAGAGAGAGAGAGGTAGATAGATAGGTAGATAGGTAAATATATAGACAGATACATAGATAGGCAGATAGATAGATAGATAGATAGATAGATAGATAGATAGATAGATAGATAGATAGATAGATAGATAGATAGAGTGAAAAGAGTGAGGAGAGAGAAAAGCTTTGAAGTCAGAAAAGAGGAAACAGTAAAATAAGATTCCTGTAAGAAATCTTCAACAGAAGAAAATCAACGTTATTAATTATCTCCCTTTATTTCTACCGTTCTGAAGTTACTGGTTAAGCTGACATGCTTCGTATCAGTTATACAATGATTCAAGCAACAGTTGAAATAATGAATTCGTGTTTATTTCATTATCTAACTAGTTGAAATGTAAATACATTTACACAACGGGTGCTTTATCATGTTATACTTAGCATATGGTGAGAAAAATCTAGAAAGAAAGAACCAAATTTCATATTGTTCTCTATTCTCTTATACTTAAATTGCAACATTGAATAATGGATTTCAAGATAGACTAATCCGCTTGTCTGTCCATGTTTGTCCCTTCATCTTTTACGCCAAGACAAGACAAATGCATGTTAAACAGTTCCAATCAGTTAAAATCAGAAGTCATGAAATCCTGTGCCTGGTAGTGTATTAGGGCATTTCTCGTTATTATTACTGAGTGATAGAGCAACGCACGCAATCAAAGTGACACTGGGGTAGAAATATACGAAGCCAAATATATACATTATGGCTACCAATCTAATAAGAGTAGACTAGGCACATGCATCACAACCATATGTGAGTGACATGGTGACCTCATATCATAATGAACAGTATAAGACCTTGCACGTGGGGCCCAGTTAGAACTTTCTTCCGGTCGAGTAGCCCATCCCGTTTCAAAGATCCATGAATAAGGGTTGTTTAAAGATGATGAATGAAACACTCATATTTTTAGGGTTGAATTATTTAAACCCCGCGAAATTCTTCTCAACACATGGCTAAAATGCTCCTCCACGACATCTGCTCGTTATCAGCGATGGATGAGGTCAAGCAAAAAGGAAGCAAATCAGTGGTATTGAGTAGAATATTTGCTGTAGCCCGTCTTTTATACCAAGACAAAACAATGTACATGATAACAATTCCAAGCCATGGGAGCCACTGCCTGGTACTGCATCAGATCATTGGTACTGCATCTGGGCATGGTACTGCATCAGGACATGATACTACATCAAGGCATTAAGGTACTGCATCAGGGCATTATCATCATCATCATCATCATCATCATCATATTATTATTATTATTATTATATATTATTATTATTATTATTATTATATTATTATTATATTATTATTATTATTAATATTATATTATCATTATTATTATTCATTATTATTATTATTATTATTATTATTATTATTATTTTTTATTATCATCATCATCATCATCATCATCATCATCATCATCATCATCATCATTACTATTATTTTGAAAGGTGGTCAGCTTGCGGAATTTTGTCCGGCAGTGCACCGGACAAAATGCTCGACGACATTTTGTCCATCTTTATGTTCTCAGCTCAAAACCTGCCGAAAATATGTGAAGATATGGAAAATAGGTGAAAATATGAACATGATAGCACGTCCAGTCAGTTAAGATCAGAAGCTATGAGAGCCAGTGCCTGTTACTGCATCAAGGCAATTATTATCATCATCATCATCATTATTATTATTATTATTATTATTATTATTATATTATTATTATTATTATTATTATTATTATTATTGAGTGAGAGAGCAGTGCATGCCATCAAACATCAAAGTGACACTGGAGTAAAACATACGAAGCCCAGTATACCCATCAGGACTACCTGTCTGATAAGGGTACACTAGGCACATGCATCACAACCATATGTGCGCGACATGGTGATCTCATATCAAGATAAACAGCACATGACCTTGCAGGTGGGCTCACTTAGAATTTTCTTCTGGTCCAGTAACCCATCCCGCTCAAAAGGTCCCTGAATAAGGATTGTTTAAGGATGTTGAACGAAGCACCCATGTTTCCAGAGGTGAATTATTCAAACCTCAAAGAATCCCTCTCAACACATGGCTATGATGCCCCACCACTACTTCTGCTCGTGATCAGAGATGCACATATCGTCAGCCACTAAGGGACATGCTCAACTGGTTAAGGTCAAACAACTGACAAGCAAATCTGTGGTATTGAGCAGAATATTTGCTGTAGCCCATCTTTTATACCAAGACAAAACAATATACATGATAACACTTCCAATCAGTTAAGATCAGAAGCCATGAGAGCCACTGTCTGGTACTGCATCTATTATTATTACTATTATTATTATTATTATTATTATTATTATTATTATTATTATTATGAGTGATGAGAGAGCAGTGCATGCCATCAAAGTGACACGGGGGTAAAATATACGAAGCCCAATATACACATCATGACTACCCGTCTGATAAGGGTACACCAGGCACATGCATCACAACCATATGTGCGCGACAGGTGTATTATTATTATTATTACTACTACTACACTACTACTACTAATACAACTACTATTTTATTATCATTATTATTATTATTATTATTATTATTATTATTATTATTATTATTATTATTATTATTAAGGCGGCGAGCTGGCATAATTAGCATGTTGGATAAAATGCTTAGCAGTATTTCGTCCGCCCTCACGTTCTGAAATCAAATGCCGTCTGAGTTGATAAGTTAAGTAGTAGTGATACACTGGGGGGTCAATGTAATCGACTGGTTCCCTCCCCTAAAATTACAGGCCTTGTGCCTATATTAGAAAAGATTATTATCATTATTATTATTATTATTATTATTATTATTATTATTATTATTATTATTATTTAGATTATTTCTTTCCAGACTAGACAAAATGAGCCGCCAAGAGGCATTATGTTGAAAAATCTGTTGATAAAGTTCAAGGTTACACTTATATATATATATACACACACATACATACTCTCTAATTCTCTCTCTCTCTTTCTCTCTCTCACACACACATACAGATATACACACACACACTCACGCAAAAATAATAACATTTATACACATATATAAAATGCTTTATTTTTGTGTATATGCCATTGTGCGCATGTGTACGCAGACAAGCATTGCCATTATACATGCTAACATATACAAGATATACCTTCGACGCTAACATATACCCGTGCAAGACTGTGAAAGTATGTAATGCATATTTTAATTTTTTTTGCTTGCCTTTTGTGATTGTGTATATGTGTATATATCTGTGTATACGTATATATGCGCATGCGCATCAGTGTGTCTAATGTAAATATCTAAAAGCATATGGTAACACTGTTTATACTGTGCTATTTCGAGTGTGTCCAAAGCTGATAGTTTGTGAAAACATGTCTGTTTGATGGGGACCCTTCTTTTGAGGTTTCCCTACCTACTTCCCATTGCAACCCATCCTATCCCATCCTAACCGACACCCCACTTCCGTCTACCCTTTTTTCCACACTTCTTCCTTCCAAACAACATACTATTCTTCTTCTTCTTCTTCTTCTTCTTCTTCTTCTTCTTCTTCTTCTTCTTCTTCGTCTTCTTCTTCTTCTTCTTCGCATCCTTTGTATTTTCATTTTTTATTTCTTTATATGTTGAATTTTGTGTTAGTGACGACGACAAGGGCGATGATGATGATGATGACGATGATGATGATTATGATTATGGTTGTGGTTGTGGTGGTGGTGGTGTCGGTGTGGTGGCGGTTTCCAAACCCATCCTATTTTGTGTGTGTTTTTCTTTATACTTCTTTCATAAAATAGCAATTAACGGTGCCCATCTGCTTTAGTGAGAAGAAGACGAGAAAGAAGAAACAGAAGAAAAAGTAGTGTTAGTAGTAGCGTTAGTAGTAGTGTTAGTAGTAGTAGTAGTAGTAGTAGTAGTAGTAGTAGTAGTAGTAGTAGTAGTAGTAGTAGTACAAAAAGAAGAGGAGGGTGATGATGATGACGATGAAGAAGAAGAAGAAGAAGAAGAAGAACTTGAACAAGAAGAAAAAGAAGACGAAGAAGAAGAAGAAGAAGACGAAGAAGAAGAAGAAGAAGAAGAAGAAGAAGAAGAAGAAGAAGAAGAAAACGATGAAGAAGAAGCAGATGAAGAAGAAGAAGAACAACAACAACAACAACAAAATGACAACGGAGGATGGGGAAAAAGAGGGGAGGGATGAGGGAGCTCCTTGAAAAGGGAGTTTCTTTCGCCTAAATGAATTAATCCCTGTTATATATTCAGACAAAGGGCTTTTTATGTAACTTTTCTAGAATAAACAAAGAAAAGAATGAAAATAGAAAGCAAACAACAAATAAATGAATAAAATATACATAAAAAAAGATTTATATATTGAGATTAGTGAAGAGAATTTCCAGTCAGGAAGATGCACGAAAATATAAAGGTGTATAATTATGTACGTGTGTGTGTGTGTGTGTGTGTGTGTATGTGTGTATGTGTGTGTGCGTGTGCATGTACGTATAAGTGATATATATATATATATATATATGCATGCATATTATATATATATTTGTGTGTGTGTATGTGTGTGTGTGTGTGTGTGTGCCAGCGCGTGTATACATCCTTGTATGCCGTTGTATATATGAATTATTTTCAGTACGATGAATTCTTCCCTCAAGCACTCATATGCATTCATACATACACACGCACACAAACACACATGCATGCACACATATACACATGAATACACATACACATATATGGACACACACACATGCACATATATACATACACACAAGATACGTATAAATCTCATTCTCTGGAGATGTATCACAAAATCTTATCAGTATTATAATTATATATATATCTATATATATATATATATAATTATATATACATATTCATGCACACACACACAAACACACACACATATATATATATATGTATGTATATATTATATATATATATATATATATATATATATATATGCACACACGTAAGTTATAAAACGCACATTAACGATTTTATGTTTGCGTGTATGTTATATATATACATATGTATATATGTGTGTGTGTGTATACTATATATATTTTTTTTACGTGTATATATATATACACCAATGGAAAGAAGAAAACATATATATATATATATATATATATATATATATATACAGAAAGAGAGGGGAGGGAGAGGGAGAGGGAGAGAAAGAGAGAGACAAACAAAATTTTTCGCGTTTGTCTGTTATGAATATAGAAACACATTCAAACGTCAGATGAAAAACACTCAATACTTATACCTACGGCATGAAAATCATCTTTTTTGAAAACATAGGCAAGAAACAAAACTGGTTTCAGTAATATTGAAAAAATAGAATCCGTGAAAATTAAAATTGGTCTCCGTTGGAAAATCCTATATACCAAAATATCGGTTCCATCGTTTTCAGTATTTCTCGATCCAATGTTACTTAAATTCCTCAACTTGCTTTTCTCCTGGTTTGGTTTTGATTGTTGCAGTCAGCTCAACAAGCGTTCGGCAAATTCCATCGATCAGGTATTTTATTCTATATACATACATACTTACATACATACATACATACATACATATATATATATGTGTGTGTGTGTGTGTGTGTGTGTGTGTGTGTGTGTGTATGTATGTATGTATTTGTATATATGTATAAGAATGTATGTATGTATATATACATATATATATATATATGTATAAAGTATAGGAAGTATTATATATTAAAACTTCAAATTTCCGCACTAAGGCACGGATTTTATGCCCCATGGTCGTAACTTCAACCGTGCCCTTTCTGTTGTGAATTTTGCTACCCAGGTATCGGTTATCTTTCGAATTATCCGTAATAAGATAATTCATTTGTCTACTTCAATAATTATATATATATATATATATATATATATATGCTGAATGTATTTGTGGCTGTCCACGCTGTCCAGACTGTAGACGCTGTCCACGCTGTGTAGACTGTCCATTTTCATGCTGTCTACACTGTCCACGATGTCCAAGATTGTCGAGGCTGCCCACATTCTCCAGTCTGCCCATGCTGTCCACGCTGTCTACGCTGCCCACGCTGTCCAATACTCTGCAGGCTGTCCAGGCAGTCCAACTATTAGTTGGTCGGAGTGGTTCCTGTTGCTTCGTGACATCTTCGCCCAGGCGTCATTTGAACTCGAAATGCAAAAGGACCATCCCAACCATCTCTCTTCATTTCGTTCTTTGTAGTGAAGAGAAACAACAGAAAATGTAGAAAACGAGAAAGTAGTAGTGGTAGTAGTAGTAGTAGTAGTAGTAGTAGTAGTAGTAGTAGCAGCAGCAGCAGCAAGAGAAGTACCAGCAGCAGCAGCAGCAGCAGTAGTAGTAGTAGTAGTAGTAGTAGTAGTAGTAGTAGTAGTAGTAGTAGTAGTAGAAATAATAGTAGTAGTAGTAGTAGTAGTAGTAGTAGCAGCAGCAGCAGCAACAGAAGTACCACCACCACCAGCAGCAGCAGCAGCAGCAGCAGCAGCAGTAGTAGTAGTAGTAGTAGTAGTAGTAGTAGTAGTAGTAGTACTAGTAGTAGTAGTAGTAGTAGTAGTAGACGGAAAAGAAGCAGAGATAATAGATTCTGCAAAACCAGGTGATTCGAGAGTGAAATGTAAGGAAACAGAAAAGATTGAGAAATACCAGCCACTGTGGAACGAGATAAGAAAGTTATGGGGCATGAGGTAAGTATTGGTGATCCTGGTAGCAACTGGCATATTTGGAGTAATTTCCAAGGGCTTTGAAAAACATATTGAGAATATTGGAGCTGCTTTCAGGCTCAAAGTGATCCAGAAGACAGCGTTGTTGGGTACAGCTCGCATTCTGAGGAGAGTATTGTCCCTTTGAGTCATAGGAGAAGGCACTACTTGAAACCTTTGATGATTTGTTATTGCCTGCTTTCAGGTAAAGAACAACAAGAAATGAAGAATCATCCGAGAGTCTCTCAGAATAACAATAATTATAATAATGATAATTTCTCCTGTCTGCCGGACGCAAGGCAGCGAGCTAGCAGAATCGTCAATGCGCCAAGCAAAATGCTTAGCAGTAATTCTTCTGTCACTACGTTCTGAGCTCAAATTCCGTCGAGGTTGTCTTTGCCTTTCATCTTTTCAGGGTCGATAAAATAAGTACCAATTGAGCACTGGAATCAATGTAATCGATCTCCACCGAACATACTGTTTGTTGCAAAATTTCAAACCAACATTATAGATAAGCCCTATAAATTAAATATGTTACTTTTTCGTTAGATAGATTTATTTATAAGGACGAATTCTGTTGTAACCAGAAATGGATATTGTTAGGACAAGAAATTAGTTTTCTGATAATCCCCTAATAAAATAAAGAACTCATTGGCAAGGTAATCCACCAAGCAGGAAACAAGCAAAGATGAACTCTTTTACTCTTTTACTTGCTTCAGTCATTTGACTGTGGCTATGCTGGAGCACCGCCTTTTAGTAGAGCAAATAGACCACAGGACTTATTCTTTGTAAGCCTAGTACTTATTCTATCGGTCTCTTCTGACGAACCGCTAAGTTACGGGGACGTAAACACACCAGCGTCGGTTGTCAAGCGATGTTGGAGGGGACAAACACAGACAGAAAAATTATATACAGACGCACATATATACATACACACACACGCACACACACACATACACACATACATATATATATACATATATACGACGGGCTCTTTCAGTTTCCGACCAAATCCACTCACAAGGCTTTGGTCGCACCGAGGCTATAGTAGAAGACACTTGCCCAAGGTGCCACGCAGTGGGACTGAACCCGGAACCGTGTGGCTGGTAAGCAAGCTACATACCACACAGCCACTCCTGCGCCTACAAACGGTAGAGTACAAATGACAAATGATTGTAGCAAGGTTAATAAGAGTAATAATGATACTATTAACTGCGATAGTAATAGTATTGTTACTGGTGAACATGACTATAACAATGATAATACCGTAGATATTACTACTTCCTGCCATCGTATCTCTTCGGTGCTAACACATCTGGCCTCTGCTTCAGAAATTCCTTTACATTTCAG
>NW_021833463.1:7500-20000 GCF_006345805.1 Octopus sinensis | reverse complement strand
AAATACAAAAGTACTGTATAATCTGTTTCGTATAACGACATATGGAAAGTATCATACAGGCCCTTGTGCTACGAATATTTTTAGTGTAACTGGAGACTAACGTATGACTATTTCCCATAAAACCTCAAGGAAACCATATTGAAGCGAAAGACTTTCATATTCAATAACAGACTACTTTGACTAAGGCAAGTCATGCGACCGTTGACTATTTCTGTCACAGTATTGTCTCCGTAGGATTTATTGAACGTCCTCAAGGCGATGACTCGTGTGAATAGAAGTTATATATACAAACACACTCACACACATACATACATACAAGCATGCATGCATGCATACATACATACATACATACATACATACATACATACATACATACATACATACATACATACATACATATATGCATACATACATTATATATATATATATATATATATATATATATATATATATGCAGGCGCAGTCGTGGGTGTGTGGTAAGAAGTCTCCTTCCCAACTACATGATTCCGGGTTCAGTCCCACAGCGTGGTACCAAGGGCAATTGTCCTCCACTATAGCCTCGGGCCGACCAAGCTACGTGAGTGGATTTGGTAGACGGAAACTGAAAGAAGCCCGTCGAATATATCATGCATATATATATATATATATATATATATATATATATATATATATATATATATACATATACATATATATATATATATATGTGTGTGTGTGTGTGTGTATAGTAACGACGGTGGCTATACGCAATATAAAACCAAAATGGAACAATTATTTAATTGTCGCTGTGACTGAGGGTGCCGTGTATTACTTATATTGCTAGAAATAAGTGTTAAAAATCCTCAGCGCAGCAAGAAAGCACATTTTTTGTATACTAACAGGGGAGATAACTGCCCTACAGCGAAGCTAGATCCCTATACTAGCCTAGTTTCGTTTGGAAATTACGAACTCATCAGTAGTAACTACTCTATCGTTGGATGGCTTGGCTAAATGCTAGTTGTAAGTATATATGTTAACCATAGGCGCAGGAGTGGCTGTGTGGTAAGTAGCTTGCTAACCAACCACATGGTCCGGGTTCAGTCCTACTGCGTGGCATCTTGGGCAAGTGTTTTCTGCTATAGCCCCGAGCCAACCAATGCCTAGTGAGTGGATTTGGTAGACGGAAACTGAAAGAAGTCTGTCGTATATATATATATGTATGTGTGTTTGTTTGTGTGTGCATGTTTGTCCCCCTAGCATTGCTTGACAACCGATGCTGGTGTGTTTATGTCCCCGTTACTTAGCGGTTCGGCAAAAGAGACCGATAGAATAAGTACTGGGCTTACAAAAAGAATAAGTCCCGGGGTCGAGTTGCTCGATTAAAGGCGGTGCTCCAGCATGGCCACAGTCAAATGACTGAAACAAGTAAAAGAGTGAAAGAGTAAAAGAGTATATGAAGTTATGGCTGATTCAGCAAAATGCTATTGTAAGAATCATAACCAAGACGGTTCTATGTGATATAACATCAAAACGGTTTGAAAGGGCGATCACCTGTACTCTTGACTAAAGGAATTCTTTTCCCGTTACTCCAGTCCACTCTGCTACAAAGATAATCCTCCAACTGACTGGTGTGACGTTTAAGAGAGAATTTTTTTTTTATGTCAGTCACTTTTCGCCATGGAAACCGAATTAAACTCCGGCCTTATGAATCCTCGTTTTATGACTCACATATATAAATGTCTTGAAGAAATAAATGAACGGCTCGTTAGACCATATTCAAATTGATGGGATGGCCAAATGTGAAAGTCATTGCTCAAAGGTCCCCTCAATTAGAACTAAACTAATCTAGCTAACAAATACTCGTACCTGTCTATCAATGGTGCTTATTTTAGAACGATTTGTTTTAGTTTGGTTTTATGGTACACTTTATTACGTATATAACTTTTCTGGGTATCACATTTCTTCCCCCCGCTCCTCTTCTCATCCCCAGCAAATACCATTCTAACAGTAAACAAAATTGCAAGCGTGACGGGGGGGGGGGAATGAATGTGTCTTGAATTTATGTAGCTAAATAACCGATATTTGTTACCATTAAATAAAATGTATTACATTTTTACTGCTGATTCATGGGTCATTTAAAGAAGTATTAAGAAGAGTAAAACAAGAATTTTTCTGACGCGCTCAGTGGGAGAACTTGTCCCTGATGGTTTTGCCAAATTTTAGCAATCAGAAGTTGGATGTTTAACAAATACGCTCTCGTGTCATCTGCGCCTAATCTTGTTTATTTTTGTTCTTTTACATTAAGACTGAGAATTCGTAGTCTAAGAGCCAGGAATTTGAGAACTAATAAAAAAAAAATGGCTGCCTTTCTCATTCAGTTCCTTTCTTTTACCTTATTTATTTATTTATTTATTTTGGACAAACGCATTTTTTTACATTCTTTTTCTTTTAATCAAGATCAAAAAGCTGCGAAGAGAGTGTTATTTATAATTCCTTATAATATTGTGATTGATTTCTTTCATATCAATTTTCCCCCCTTGAATTTCGAAAGCTTTCGTTTCAACGATTTCTAAGACTAGATTTTTAATCCAAGATTTTCAATGTATCGAATTCTGAAAAGAAAAGGTCGGTCGAAATCCTAGCAACTGACTTTTCACAAACTCCAAGGATGTCATTCATATGTAAGATCGGAAACATGATCGTATCTCCAACATAGGAAGCCATATTTTAATTTCAACCAGTGTCGGTTGAATATCATTACGTTCTACATTTTCTGAGCATGTACGCCATTCTCGTTTCATGTTAATGCTTATATGCACAAACATATCAGCAAGGAAACCCATGTTTGCCTATTACTGGAGGATCATTCTAAAAGATATATCGTAAAATGTAAATCAGGAATTCACGGTTTATCGGTGGCACTTGTTTTCAGTTCATGGAGGAATTAATAGTTCTTGATACAAACTTTTTTCATGTTAGAGAGTAAAATACCATTTGAGAGAGCTTTTACATCAGCATCTAGTCTTGCGATAACACAGAGGTTTCCAATACCATGTCATCGTTTAAAGTGCATTAGTTATAGCAGCTGTTTAACGCCCTCTAGAGCTAAAGTTGCGAACTAACGCGAATACTTCTGTTTAAAATCATATACACATAGCCACTTTCTCGATCAGCTGAGACATTGTGAGCGTTGTCATGTTATCTAAGAGAAATTTCAACCAATGTGAACCTTCAGCTGGCCTGACGTAGTTTTCCCGGTAAAATATTTGCTTTACGACTACGTGGCTTTGAAATCGATGTCTCTGCGCAACACGCCAGACATCAATCTTCTACTGTAAATTCTTAATCGCCAAAGCCCTGTGAATGGAATTTAATAATAATAATAATAATAATAATAATAATAATAATAATAATACTAATAATGATAATGATAATGAGAATGATAATGATAATATATAATAATAATAAAATAATAAAAAATAATAATAATAATAATATCATAATAATAATATAATAATAAAGACTATTGCTGTTCTTGCATGGCAAACTGAATTTGTAGCCCGATTCTACCATCAAATTTACTAAAGTCCTATCTCTCACAAGTATTCAGGGCTAATCTCTGGGGTAAATTTCTCGATTTTCTTTCAGCAATCTCCTGGATCCTAGAACGTTTCACGGATGATATCCTTTCTCTTTTCACTGAGTCATTGAAAAGTAACTCAGCCAAATCTGATAAATTAATCCATAGCATTATATGCCAGAAAAAATTCAGATCGGTCACACTCGGAACGCCGTAAAAACTACGTAGGCTTCTTGACGGAACAGCGAAATCATCATGAAACCAAAGCCCTCCATATTTATCATGCAAGAAACATGATACAAGATATGGGTAGTGTTATGCTCGAATGTTAAAAAAGATGAGGTTAAAATATTTAACTATATTATTGACTTGGAGGTATAAAAGAAGTTTGTAGTTGTTGTTGCTTGTACCTTCTAGAGCCACGCCTGGCTCATATGGCCGGCTTCTCGGTTTCCTTGGTATATAGGTTCCCCACCTGTACGGGACGCCGGTCTGTCGCAGGTGAGCTGCGAGATGAAGGAAAAAGTGAGAGAATGTTGTGGCGAAAGAGTCAGCAGAAGTTCGCCATTACCTTCTGCCATTACCAGCAGAAGTTCGCAATTACCTTCTGCCGGAGCCGCGTGGAGCTTAGGTTTTCGCTCATAAACAGGCCCCGTCTGAGATTCGACCCCGCGATCCCTCGACCGCGAGTCCGCTGCTCTAACCACTAGGCCATGTGCCTCCACATAAAAGAAATTAGTCGCATTATTTTCAAGATCGGAATTTTATAGCTGAAAACCCTCATTTTATATCTCAGTCAAAAAGGACAACGGTTGTTACCCTTTATCGAAGCCCTATGAACTGATTAAAAGAAAAGGAGCAAAGTATTCTCAGATCGAAGATCAGCTACCCACCACAAGGCCCAGCAACTGCTGTAGTGCTGCGGCTTGCGTGCCTCAGTGACCTGAGAGATATTACAGCGGCGTGCGAGCTCCTGGTAGGTTTCCTATGCTGGAGATATCAATACAAGGACCTGACTAATATGGTCCACTTCCTTCCAGAGTGGAGGCGCAATGGCCCAGTGGTTAGGGCAGCGGACTCGCGGTCATAGGATCGCGGTTTCGATTCCCAGACCGGGCATTGTGAGTGTTTATTGAGCAAAAACACCTAAAGCTCCACGAGGCTCCGGCAGGGGCTGGTGGTGAACCCTGCTGTACTCTTTCACCACAACTTTCTCTCGCTCTTTCTTCCTGTTTCTCTTGTACCTGTATTTCAAAGGGCCAGCCTTATCACATTCTGTGTGTCACGCTGAATCTCCTCGAGAACTACGTTAAGGGTACACGTGTCTGTGGAGTGCTCAGCCACTTGCACGTTAATATCACGAGCAAGTTGTTCCGTTGATCGTATCAGCTGGGACCCTCTTCGTCGCAACCGACGGAGTGCTCCTTCCTTCCAGATGTAAGAATGGTTTGCGTAAGGTCGATAAACCTACCTAACAAAAAAGCGAACTTGCAGAAGCAGCGATGACAATTCAGAACTAACAAGATCTGAGAGAGAAAAATCTTCCCTCCTGGAAGCAAATGACGCCGCGCAGAAAAATCCGAAAAGGAGCAGGGATGCAAAAGGAACGAAAGACAAAAAAAGGGGGAAAAAAAAACAGGCTAAGGGTTGGAGAAACGTCGTCAATGTTCTTCGCTCCATAGGAAAAGGAAAGCTCAATTAATTAAAGAAGAGATGTGCAACTCTGCAATCCATTAAGTATAGACATGGGCCAGGCATTCGTCTTAAAACGGAGCAACATGTTGATCATATGTCTCCCGCGATCAGAACTGAAGCGAAGAAATTATAACGCCTCTGCCAGCTGTGATTGTAGAAAGCCAAGAATACAAAACGGTTAAGGATATGGTTGCACTATTAGTACCGAAAGTCAGACACGAATAAATCCTATTTTAGATAAAAGCTGAAATCAAATCTAAAAGGCTTCATACCAACGTGTCTGGATATGACATAAATTTCTAAGGCAGACAGATAAACTAAATATTATCTTACGTACACACCCATACGAAAATTAAACGTTTCGCAGACAAAATTGCATGTGCGTGTGTGTGTGTGAATGTGTGTGTGTATGTGTATGTGTGTGCGCGTGCAGGAGCGTGTGCACGTGTCTGTCTATGTTTTGTTTGCCTATACATACAGACATACTTAAAAACACATACACATGCATTTATTTATGCGCATATTATATTTATGTAAACACACACACATACACACACACCAATATATATACATTTACGTACATTTATGTGCATATATAGGCAGTCATTTAGTATGTATATATATATTTGTATGTGTGTATATATGTATGTATATATGTATTATATATATATATATATATATATATATATATATATATATATATATATTATATATACATGTATTGGTGAATAAACTGTCGCAAAATTACACAAGAATGAAATGAACACTGACATCACATTTTAACATATATATTTACCAAAATTAAATAAGAATATTCTGAAGTACGAAAAAGTAAATTTGTTCAATAAAATCGTCATTGGCTTAAACCACGACCTCCTGACGACATCGGAATCTCCCGTAACTATTCTGGACGGTTTTCTTTATATCTTGTCTTGTCTTGAGACAGCATTCACACGGGCGTGTGTTGAGCTGGCTTCATTCATCCTCAATGCTGCTTCATTCAGCCTCAAAGTGCCGATCCAGGCCTGGTGATATTAGGCTAACGACCGCGTGATCTCCAACCACTCCTCAGGTTGGGTTCCAGATCAGACTTGACTGTCATCAGCCAGGTTTGACAATCAAGGCTGATCTGGAACCTAACCTAGGCCCCTATGTCTACGGCATTCACCGCTAGTATAAGGAGTGATTGGGGATATAAGAGCTGTTGTCCTTTTTGACTGAGATATAAAAGTTGTTGAATGCTGCTTTACTTGCCTTCAGTTCATTACAAGGAGTTTTGTTGGTCTCTCGCTCAACTGCGCCCCACACATAATAATAGAGGGGGTTGCAGTCTGGGGAGTTAGCTGGCCAGACGTTAGGGGTGATGAGATCGCAGAAGTGATCTGACAGCAATGACTGGGTTCTCCTGCTTGTGTGACATGGTGTAGAGTCCTGTTGCCAGGCATAGAGTGTTCCAGCAGCCACCCTCTTGACCCAGAGCAACACACCTCCTCCAGGCACTTGATGTAGGCCTCCGTTTGGGATGATGAATGAAGGCATAACGTCGCCATCACCAGTGTTCACTCCAAACACCATGATGTTGATTTCATATTTGATTTTTATCACTCTCGGTACATATTCTCAGATTGCCCTCTCCTGCAGATGAATACCCAAGCACTCCCAAATGTTCTTAGTAGAGCTTACGGCACGAATGCCAAGCAGTACAGCATGTCATTTCCAGATTTCTGGCAAAGAGAATTGCGTCATGCAGCCGTTCTTCTTAAAGACAGTACCCAATTGACCGTACTATACTGCGTAGTCGACTAAATCAAAAATAATGCGCATGCAAGAAATTGAAAATTTTAAATGGTGACAATTTAACCATTACACCCTCTATGTGTTTTAGTGTGTGTGTAGATATATACATATATATATATATATAAATATGTAGATCTACCTCTCTGAATACATGCATATATATATATGCATGTATACAGAGAGATCAATATATATATACACACACACACACACTGACACATATAATGTGTGATGGGTAAATTGTTGCGATTTCATATTTTCAATTTCGCGCATGCGCATTGTATAAATATACATATCTTGACACTCCATCGGTTACGCCGACGAGTGATCCAGTTGATCCGATTAACGTGCAAGTGGCTGAGCACTCCACAGACCCGTGTACCTCTGACGTAGTTCTCAGGGAGATTCAGCATGACACAGAGTGGGTGACAAGGCTGGTCATTTGAAACAGGAACAGAAACAGGAAGAAAGTGTGAGAGAAAGTTGCGGTGAAAGAATACAGCAGGGTTTGCTACGACCCCCTGCCGGAGCCTCGTGGAGCTATAAGTGTTTCTGCTCAATAAACACTCATAACGTCCGGTCTGGGAATCGAAATTGCTCTCCTACAACCGCGAATCCACTGCCCTAAGCACTGGGCCATTGCGCCTCCATTATATACATATATGTTGTTGTTGTTGTTGTTCTCGAGCATGACTTATAGGGCCGGTTTCCCGGTTTCCTTGGGTATAGGTTCCCTACCTGTCCATCGCTGGTGAGCTGCAAGATGCAGGAGGAAAGAGGGAGAGAAAGTTGTAGCGAAAGAGTCAGCAGAAGTTCGCCATTACCTTCTGCCGGAGCCGCGTGGAGCTTCGGTGTTTCGCTTATGAACACACACATCGCCCGGTCTGAGATTCGAACCCACGATCCCTCGACCGCGTGTCCGTGGCTCTAACCACTAAGCCTCCACTATATACACACATACATATACATATATATATATATGCTTTTATGTATGATTATTAATATGTACTTGAACGATTCTTTGCGTACGTGTGTGTTTGTGTGTTGATATACGCATACACACATATACACAGACATACTTACATACATACATACATACATACATACATACATACATACATACATACATGCGTACGTTCGTACGAACGTACTATTTATTCTATTACTTGTTTCAGTCACTTGACTGTGGCCATGCTGGAGCACCGCCTTTAGTCGAGTGAATCAACCCCAGGACTTATTCTTTGTAAGACTAGTACTTATTCTATCGGTTTCTTTTACTGAACCACTAAGTTACGGGGATGTAAACACAACAGCATCAGTTGTCAAGCGATGTTCGGGGGACAAACACAAACACACAAACATATACACACACCTACATATATATATATATTATAAAATGAGATAGGGATTGAAAATTCAACCCACCATGGGATAACATATATCCAATATACTGCTGTTTGATTGAGTTAAGTATGTTTCTTCCATTTTCTAATTTTGTATTATATATATATATATATATATATATATATATATATATATATATATATATATATATACATATATATATAATATATATATATACGACGGGCTTCTTCAGTTTCCGTCTACCAAATCCACTCACAAGGCTTTGGTCGGCCCGAGGCTATAGTAGAAGACACCAGCCCAAGGTGCCACGCAGTGGGACTGAACCCGGAACCATGTAGTTGGTAAAAAAGCTACTTACCATACAGCCACTCCTACGCCTATATACACACATACATACATACATACATACATACATACATACATACATACATACATACATACATGCATATATACATACATATATACAAATATACATATATACATACAAACGTACGTACATACATACATATATACATACATAAATATGTACGTAAGTACATACATAGATACATATACACATACATACATATATACATACGTACATACATACATACATACATACATACGTACATACATACATACATTAATACATACATGCATACATGCATACATATTCATACACTGTTGCGCATGAGCGAGTCTTTGGCTGGATACGCACAATAGGAATTAAAGTTACTCTCAAAAGACAACCTTATTGCTCCATGGTGCATGATATTAAACGTCTTTTACCGTTTCGCCAAAACCAGTTATCATTGAAACTTGTCCTTGTAATCTTGCTCACTTCTTCCTCCTCCACCACCAGCACCACCACCACCATCATCCCCTCTCCAGTTATTGTTTGTTTTTTTCCATATTGTGTTTGTTTTTTTTATTTGGCATCATATTCTCTATAACTCTAGGTGTACACCAAACACACCGTTTGTGTAATTTGTCCTTGTAACCGTCCCTGCTCCTGTCACCGAAAAAAGCACTCTCTCTCCCCCCCCCCCCACCTCCATTATTATAATCGTTATTGTTGTTGTTGTTGTTGTTTTGTTGTTGTTCTTGCTGCTGTTGTTTTTGCTGTTGTTATTATCATCGTCGTCGTCGTCGTCGTCGTTGTAGACGTCACCATCATCACCATCATCATCGTCGTCATCATCATCATCATCCTCATCATCATCGTCGTCATTATCATTATCATCACCGTCATGCATATCATTGTCGTCATCATCAAAATCATTATCATCATCATTATCACCATCATCACCACAACCATCATCATCATCAATCATCATCATCATCATCATCATCACTGTCATGCTTATCATTATCATCATCATAATGATTATAATGAAAATCATCATCATCACCATCATCATCACCATCATCATCATCATCATCATCATCATCATCATCATCATCATCATCATCATTTTGATTATTATCATTATCATATTTGTTCTTACTATTATTATTATTATTATATTATTATAGTAATAGTAGTAGTAGTAGTAGTAGTAGTAGTAGTAGTAGTGGTAGTAGTAATACTACTACTAATAATACTACTACTACTACTACTACTACTTCTTCTTCTTCTTCTTCTGCTGCTACTAGTACAACTACTGCTACTTTTACTAGTATTTTGCAGCAGTGTGTTCATCATCATCATCATCATCATCATCATCATCATCATCATCGTTTTTCTTTCCATTCTTATTTTCATTGTCATTACCACTTATTCACAAGTATAGATATAAAAACATATTTTCACAAGACGACGGAATATAATCAACAAGTCGTCCATTATGTTTCTCCTTCCTTTCATTTTAATTCATATATATCGTTTACTTCAATGTAGATTTGATTTTGTATAATGTTGATTTTCTTCTTATTATTATTATTATTACTGTTCTTCTACATTTTGTTGTTATTATTCTGCATATATATTTTTTTTTACTTCTATTTTCTTTTTGTTCTTGTTGTTGTTGTTGTTATTTCATGTCTTTTATCAAAATGTGGCGAGTGTATCTATGAGCTTTATCAGACGTTTTGTTACAAGACAATGGCGACATGATGTTGAACGCTCCAGTGGCCGATATACGTTTTCTTAACATACAATTACACACAAGCGCAAACTCTTTTTATTTTCTCTACTTCAGTCTATCTGTCGTTTACTTTTTCGCTGTATTTATTTATTTATTTATTTAGTTATTGTTCCCGATCTCTCTCCCAACAGATTTATTTTGTGTATAAAATGTAGGGTACTGGGCACGAAGAGTCATGTAACCATATGTGTGTATGTATGTATATATATGTATGTGTACATATAATACATATATATTATATATATATATATAATATATATATATATATATATATATATATATTACAGGTCGATAGATAGACAGACATATAAACAGATAAATAGATAGATAGATAGATAGATAGATAGATATACAGGCAGATATATTGATTGACTGATGTATGATAGATAGATAGATAGATAGGTAGATTGATAGATAGATAGATAGACAGACAGATAGATAGATAGATAGATAGATAGATAGATAGATAGATAGATAGATAGATAGATAGATAGATAGATAGATAGATAGATAGATAGATAGATAGACAGATATATATTGATTGACTGATAGATAGATATGTTTACATATGTGTGTATATCCCTGTGTGTGTGTGTGTGTGTGCGTATATGATGCAACAAATTAAATATTATGGATACGATATAATCTTAGATTGCAATCGAAAGGACTCGAAAATGGCTGTCTGAGAGAGTCGACATTATAATCTGAGAAAGTAGTTCAGTTCGGGGTGGACATTAACCAAATACATTTGTATATACAAATGAATAGTTCCACAAGTATACACAGATTTTAAATTAATAAATTAGTTGGGACAAATATATAATGATATCGCAACATATAAAAACGACCGACGATAAGCTAAACGAATGAAGTAAATAAACGTTGACGTTTCGGATCAGTTTTTTTTTTTAATGAAAAAGGGAAAAGAGTGGGGATAAAGGAAAAGGAAAATTAATTGAGTAATCCAAAATAAGCAGAGAAGTAAATGGGTTATATGTAGTAGGTTGTACTCACAAAATAATAATAATAATAATAATAATAATAATAATAATAATAATAATAATAATAATAATAATATTAATAATAATAATAATAATAAGAAGAAGAAGAACAACAACAACAACAACGACAACAACAACAACGACGACGACAACGACGACGACGACGACGATGACGATGACGATGACGATGATGATGATGATGATGATGATGATGATGATGATGATGATGATGATGATAATAATAATATGTTTCTTTGAAATTTCTACTTGGAATAGGAAGCGTAAACTCTAGTGGAAGTTGCTAAGACTCGCATTAGAAAAACAAAGAGAATCTCAGGAAAGTGAAAAACCATATAAATAAACTAATTTACTCTCGTAAAAGAAAAAATACGATCTTTGCAGGCAAAGGAGACAAATGTCAGGTTGTTTCGGTCAAAATGAACCTCATCAGTATAGGTCTTCCTTCATTACGTGATGAAAGATTTTACGCCTACAAAAGTCACACTTACAAGGATTGAAGATAAAAGTTTCAATTTACTTAGACAAGTTAAAGAGGAGATCTCCATAAGGTCCCTCGGTCAGCTAGAAATAGCAAGCTAAATCTTTTTTAAATCTCATGTATATCCAGCTAAAACACATACTGGAGAACATAAATGCTCAGAACGTAAAATGATGGATTGCTCGAACTAAAACTCATTTCATATACTAGGTATGCATTAGCAAGACTAACCTGATACCAAATACCAATCAGTAGACAATATTACTGTCAGTTTACTAAGCAACTGTAAATTTGTCCTCACATGACATTTATCTCTATATCATTGAAATCATACTCAGAGAATGGACAAATTTATTGGAAATGATATTTCACCTGCGATGAGAATTTATCATGTTATTTAATAAGCAGATATTGTTGTTGTATTAATATACATTTTCCTATAATTTATATCAATTATG